>NW_026260235.1:0-38410 GCF_024291825.1 Alternaria postmessia | reverse complement strand
GGGGGGGGGTTGTTTACATTTGCGTTCTTGTTCGTCTTGCATATAAGTGTAGGCACTTCGGAGGTCGAAGTCTACACATGCTGATGTTTTGAACGTTTCGTTCTTTGTACCCGTCACGACCCAGGTCTGGTGCAGAGCACTCGCAGGAATAATGTTGTTCTCGCCTTCGAGATCAATCCACGCAATACTCGTGCTGTCATAACCCGTCATGGCGCCCAGCACAATAGGCACAAGCAGCACGTACCCCGTAGACCAGAACATGTAGAAGAAGAGCGCTCTCGTCCTCGCGCTTTTCGCATGCCACAGCTCCTTCGTCAGCGTCCACAAGGAATGCAGCCCAGGCCCTTCATTCCCAATCCTCTGGAAAATCTCAAAACTCGCTGGATGCCGCTCAATCGCCCGGAGCAGCGCGTCGCAAAACACATTGTAACTCGCCCACCACGCCAGAGCCTGCGCGCCCTTGCCGACGAGTAAATCCCACAAGACGTCAATGGCTTTGACTTGGGAAAACGAGAACCGACCAAACGTCGCGTCGAGCGCAAACAGCTTCTCAATCCCCGTCACCGTAGCATTCTGAGGCTGGCCGAAGATGCTTTCTCCACAGCTCAGCGTCTTATCCGCAAAGATGAAGGTAAACGGTGTCAAGTAGCTGATCAATGTCATCGGCAGGACAACCCATATGACCACGAGACAAAACCCGTAAAACTGCTTCTTGCTCCAACGCACGTGTTTCCACACAGGCGCATTCTTCGTCGTCTTTCCAACCCATTTCATCGCGTCCCAGGTACTCAAGCAGGCCTCGTGGAACACCCAGGTCCAACGGACTTTCCACTTTGCTTTGGACCGCCAGTCCCATCGCGCAAACCGGCTTCCCTGCACACTGTCGTTTCCCCAGGTCGTGACGCGTTCCCGGCGTGGTGGCTCCGACGATGGCGGTGGTACCGACGAAGCAGGCACATGCTGCAGCAGCGACTCGGACGTTGAATTGACAACAGACGAACACGCGACTTTAACATCCCGATCCTTCTCTTTCTTCTCATCCACGACGACACCACCAGGATCGGCTGCTGGACTGTCCGTCGTACCGGCGCGAGTACGGATCCAAGGCAACAACATCTTTCGTATTAATATCCAACAACAACAACAACCCCACCCCCACAGTCCAAAAAAGCGACGGCGACGACGACGCGAGAAACAAAAAAATCAAAGCGGGTTTAGTGGCAATGCATCAACGGGACTCGGGGTAGAAGAAGCGAGGGGAGCGGAGCGGCGTCGTGAGGCTTTCCACACACAGACACAAGGACACGGAACTCTGCATCTGGTCGTGTCGAGGGTAGAGGAAGACAGACGCAGATGTGTCGAAGTACTACTAATCAACCACCCGTTTACGAATCGCGTAGGACGCCTGAGCGGTGATACCGCGGACGAGCTACCTAGTATGCACGCTGCATGTTTGATGCCTGCAAGTGTTCGGTTCTGGCATGTGCGTTTTGACGGCGGCGGGCGGAAGACAAAGTGAAAACTCCAGAACTCACTCGGTGAATACTCGATTCACTCGCGAGTCGCTTGCAATTCCCCATATGCACACCGATTCCCTTGACCTTTCTTTTCTTCTCGACGACATACGGGCGAGATGAGCGCGGCCACGTTTCCTACACGCACAGAGGAACGATGATGGGGATCGATCAAAAGGCCAGTTCGTGTCTGCCTTGCGGTGTGCAGGGCTTATCCCAGGACTAGCATGAAAGATGTACCTGGGGCTAGCCTCATTGGGTCTAGCCAATCTTACACAGCCTCATCCTAGATGCATGCGAACCTGACCACCACCCACCGCCGCCGTCGCCGAAAGTATGGCTAATAAGCTAGCGGACCGGAGTTGATAAAAGCTTGAGGTCAAGATGTCCATGGTGCGCGCGTCTTTGAACTGTACCCTTTGGAGTAATTGCCTCATTGTTTCCCTTCAATCATTGAACGATTAGTGTCATAAGCTTGCTATTTACCGGTTTTCCTGCGTTCCAATCCTCACTGCTCTTTGGTAGAAGTACAATGGCTCATGAGTCACAGGAATATTGTACATACAAATAATACACCAGCCACCCTAATCTACGACAACAAAGAAATTGAAAAAAACTCACACAGTCATCAACCATCAGTGATCATGCTCACACTCTCCACTCATAAAAAAAACTACTTGTTAGAGAGACGCTTCCCATTTATCAGTATACGAATATACAGCATCGAGCTCCAGGCCCGAGACCCCATGCATGCATGCAACCAAGCCAATAACCTTTATGTATACAAAACGCCATGTTTAAAAAAACAGAACCCCCTCCTTCAATGCCCTTCTCTGCCTCCGAAAAAGAAGAATTAAGCTTGGCATCATCATCATCATCTCCTCAAGAAGAACAACAACAACAACACCCCACAATCAACTACCAACCGGCGTCCCACTCCTCGACAACACACTCGCCGAACTATTCGTCCTCAACACGGGCGTCGCACTACGACTCCTCTCCCTCTCCCGATCCCTCTCCTCTGTCTTAACCCTCTCCCTCGCCTCCTCCACCAACCGCTTCGCCTCCCTCACATTACGCATCGTGCGACTAAGTTTCCCTTCTTTACCTTCTTGCAACTTCTGCAACTCCCCCCTCGCCTCGATATCTTCTTTAGTCTTGGTAACAAAACTCTTCAACGAGACTTTAATATTCTGGCGGAGGTCCTGGCCCTCGTCGAAAATGGCGTCGCTGTCGCGGATGCTCTTTACGTTTTCGACGCGGCGCGTGAGGTACAAGGTAGGTCGACGTGCGTTGGCAGCGGCGCTTGCGGCGAATTGTTCGCGGCGCTGGGCAATGATGCGCTGGACTTCTTCTTCGTACGCCGTTTCGTACACGTTGATGTCCACATTGGACGGCGATTCCGACACGATGCAGCCGTCTTCTGGGCCAGGGGGAAAGTCCTCGCCGGTGCCAATATTGAGGAAGAGCGTGTCTTCGAGCGGGTTGTGCGCGTGGCCTTTGCCTAGGGGTGTGGTTGGTGTTGATGACGAGGGCGCGATGCCGCCGGGGGTGGAGATGGAGTGAATTGGCGCGGGACGGATGGACATATTTTCGTGGATGACCTTGGCGTTGCCGTCGAGACCTGGCACTGTTGGGGTGGTTGGACTGCTGGTCGCAGGCGATCGGGGGGCTGGACGTCTTCCTGCTGCTTCGGCTCGGAGACCGGGTTTGATATAGGCCATGTCGTCCATGTTGTGGGGGAGCCTCTGGCCTCGCTCGTCGATGTTGATGCGGTGATGTACACCCTCGGTGGAGAGTGCGCCTTCAACTGGTCGTCGGTCATGTGTGTCTTGTGATTTTGATTTGCGTAGTGCTGATGGTCGCATGGACATGGGAGGCTGAACGATTCGCGAGGCACTACCTAGTATACTCTCAATACGGTCGGGTCGCCTTCTGAACAACAGTTGCTTGAAGCGCTTGACCGCCCGTACCTACCGAACTGTTAGCCAAGACTACTTTTGACACCGTCACGGCAGTGCTTCTTGTATGCCATGGGGATTACGTGCACCTACCACTGTGACCAAGTGGCCCATGTTGCCTGTAATAGCAGCATTAACCTCCTCGTCGGTCGGCGGATCAATAATGATGGCCACGTTTTCCGACTTTGCTAGTAAAGGGTCTGTTCCTTGCCGTGTGACCCAGGGGTGTTCCTGCTCGAGTTAGACTTGCGCAATCATTCCAAACGACCAACCCACTCTAATCTCTTCCATGGTAATCCTCTTCTTGGGGTCCTTCTCCATTAGCCGCTGGAGAAGTTCCTTCAGCTCCGGATTGCAGTCAGTCTCGAACTCCAACGGATCCATTCGTATTGATTGATAGAGCTCGATCATGCCGTGCTTTTCAAATGGTATCCGTCCAAAAAGGAGGCAGTACAGCGTGCAGCCCATGGACCATATATCCGCAGCTCTTCCCGAGACATGCCCGTGCTTGGCAACACACAGCTCAGGCGGCATAAATGCTGGCGAGCCCGCTGACTTTGCCGTCTTCATCTCGCCTTCCTTGTCGAACATTTCTGAAACGCCGAAATCAACAATCTTTAGCACGTCTTCTTCCGTGATGAGGCAGTTGTCGGGCTTGATATCGCGGTGGATAATACCCTGGGCGTGGACTGGCAGAAGTTAGCCTTGGGTCACGCAGGGTCGGATGTCACGCACGGTATTCGAGACCCAGTATCATGTCTCTGAACCAACACCGACACTGCTCTTCGCTGTATGGGTCGGCGCGCTCCTCGAGACCAACTTGCATGACGACGCCCTTCTTGCACATCTCCATGACCATGTATAGCGAGTCTTCCTCGGGGTCGTCCAGCACCTCGATCAAGGTGACCAGGTTGGGGTGGTTCAGCTTCTTCATAATGGCAATCTCTTCCTTGATGAGCTCAAAGGCATTGTTCTCTTCGGTGACGGAGTGGCGGTGCAGGGGCGAGTTGAAGCCTATGCCAGCTGGGAGGGCGCGCATTCGCTTCGCAGCCGTGGGTCGGCGGAGGAGGTTGGACTGGGCGCGTTTTCGCAATCGCGACTTTGAGAATTCCTTGACAGCCTGCGCGTTGATGCGTCAGCGAAAGCCAATGGCTGTACCTCGTAGGGAACCCGCATGTGTATCTCTCTCTGGGCGCATGCGCCGGGTGGGGCCTTCTCTTTCTGGTTGTCAGGCTGGTATCCTCACATATTCTTGGCCATATTGGTCTACGGCAAGGTGAACAGCGCCAAAGGAGCCGCGGCCAATCTCCTGCTTGACTAGGTATTGGTTGATGCGGTGCTGGGCGCTGCCGTCATCTTCGCTGTTGCTGTACTCGGAGCGCGCATTGAAGGTTTCCTAGCAGGTTAGCGTCAATGCGTCGTCGCATACTGTGCGTGGCGGCCGTCGCACCTTGACACGTCTTGTCGAGGAAGCTGCGCGCTTGTGGTGTCGTAACGGGCTCTGGTATGCGGGTGTTGACCTGGTCTAGCATCAGCACTACTACCAGCACCTCCGCGGGGTAGCCGTGGCAGCAACACGTACATAAACTTAACGGGCGGCGGTCGTCCGGCCTCGCCGACTGCAGGAACGTCGAGAGAAGGTTGCGAGGTGTAGATGCGCAGGTCGGATTCCGAAGGGCGTTTGGGGGGAGGTGTTGGCGTAGGCGTCGGCGTAGGGGAGGGTGACATAACTCCCTCAGTAGTCGGACAGGGCGGCCGGTAGCTAAGTACGTAGTTGATAAGATTGACACACGGGGCTAGCAGAGGGTTAGGGAGAAATAATATGGGGAAGTCCGGAACCGTCGACGCAGACGTTCCGAGAGTGCAGGATCCAGTTGTTTAGAGAGGGCCCAACTAGAGAGAGAGAGGGGGGACGATGCAGCTGAGAGGGGGCCGTTTCCTGACATTTCTTTCAGCCTCACCCGCCGTCACAACCATCACCCCCGTCACAACATCACCTCCAGCTCGCTGTCCACTTAGACCGTGCTCTGTTGATCCACTCTGCTTTCATCCGTCGTCCATCTCCACCTTCGCTCCGATTACCCTTCACCGGCCGTATCTGACGTATCTGACGTATCTGCCTGCCTGCTTGCCTACCGTCAATTGTCATCGGTGACCAAGCCCGCATAGGCGCTTCCCTATCTCCAACACCACTTCCGCATACCAATCACCTCCCCCGACCATCCCCCTACGTCATCTTCCTCGCAATGGTCCTCTACAGCTTCTACATCTTCGATCGGCACAGTAAGTACTCTCCTGAATGTCGTGGCTGCACGCGCTGACCCCGTCCCTCAGCCGAGTGCATCTACTCGCGGCGCTGGACGCCCGCGCGCCCCTCGTCGTCGTCGTCCAAAGCCACCACTGCGCGCCCGCAATCCGGCACCTCGATTGCGTCCAACGGGGACGTCGTGGCCGCCGTGCGCAAAGGCATGTCGCACTCTGACGACGAGAAGCTCGTCTTTGGCCTCGTCTTCTCGTTGCGCAACCTCGTTACCAAGCTGGGCGGCGCCGACGACACCTTCCTCAGCTACCGCACCGGCGAGTACAAGCTGCATTACTACGAAACGCCCACGCGCATGAAGTTTGTCATGCTCACCGATACAAAGGTGATTAACCTGCGCCAGTACTTGCATCAGATTTGGGCGAACTTGTACGTCGAGTATGTGGTGAAGAATCCGCTGGCGCCTGTGGAGCATCCCGGTGGGATTGGGGTTGCGAATGAGTTGTTTGAGAGGGGCTTGGAAGCTTTCATCACGGCGGTGCTGCCGGTTTGAAGACGAAGGAGGGTATTAAGTCAAGATACACAACGGCAAAACGCACACAGGGACACGGATTATGGCATGCGACAGCACCATGGGCTGAGAAAGGCAGGACAGGCGGGTTTTCCCATTACAATGCAGCCACGGTGTCCTCAACAACAGCAAATCCTCTCAGGCCCAGAATTCCTGAACCCAAATATCCTCAACGAAAGAAGCATAGAAAAGCTGCACCAGATTACCTCGACCCGCGGGGAATGCAACGACGGACATGCATACAAGCTTCGAGCCGTGTCGGGAGTGGCCGCACTTTCCTTGTCAACCCCAGACGCTCGACTGGCCCCACATTCATGTACACAGCCTCACACCAAGACGCGACCAAGCAGCGCTGCATGGGCATGTGCGTGGGCTCTTGGTCTAGACTCGTGGTGGGATGTGTGGAAGAGTGATGGGGAGGAGGGGCATGTTGCGTTGCAGTATAATAGATATTGAATATATCCTCCCTTTTTGACGGCTGTGTCAACGCTGGTGTCGTAGTGTTTTGTTTGCGTATATGTATTGAATGGGAATGGGATTAACGATAGAATGTGACAGCCACGACCTGGAGTTTCGCGAGTGATTCGAGACATGTATAGTGGTATTGGGGCTCTTTTGGGAGCGGCCGGACCGAGGACTCATGCAGACATTTTGCTGCTCTTTTGGCGCAGAGGAACATTGTTGAAGAATGGATCGCTGGATGGCAAGGATTTCATTTGTTCATCTCTAGCCTTGTGTGCAGCGACGCAGACAAGAGGCTAGATGTGTATAGTTTTGGACCGTCTGCTTCACACGACGAAGTTTGTAACAGATTTCTTGGTTTTCTTCTTTCGGTGGAGAGAGAGGTTTTACACAAGGGCAAGATGATGAGCGGGTTGAGAAAGAGGTCCATGTTTTGTAGATCGTCTCGAAAGCACGGGGTCATTAACGTTCAGTGTAGAATTTTTCGGTCTTCCTCTTCTCATAATGGAGCCAGACCATGATTTTGGTATATGTTTCAGGAAATGGATGTAATAGCAGAGTGGGAGTTAGAGTGGTAAAGACGGCTTGTGTGTGATTTTTGTTCGAATGTCGAAGCCCAACGGCCATAAAGACGTCATGTCAGTTTTTTGGGATCTTTCCCTGTTGCATGGCACTGTTCTTGTCATATTTTGATTTTTTGAAGAAGAGAAGATTGCTTGTGAGGAAGGTAAGAGAGGGAAGAATGGAAGCCTTTTATAAGTTTCACGTCCTAGGCTAAAAGACACAAGACTATGTTCTTCTCAACATCGATGGGAGGGCTCTCTGCTCATTGTAGCGCATACGCGTAACGAGTTTGGGTTCACTCATGTGGATGGCGACCATGTATGTCCAGATCTCCGCCTCTGAATCACTAGTTTTCGCATAACTTCTCTGGAATGTGTGTTCCTACAGATTGTTTTCACATGATTCGTTTTGTCCCTAAGTTCTTTAGAAGCATGTTCGGCTTCTGCTTTTTGTACAGGAAGAAGTGGGTGTCTCAGACATGAGTTCGTTTTGGTTGTGATTTTGGAGCAACGAGGGAGTTGGTGGAACGAATTTATGTTCTGCAAATCGCACATCTGGTTCCGGAACAGTGATTGTGTGACCTGATCAGCGCCGCATCCGAGACATCTACGACTCCCTCTGAACATGCAGAAGGAGGCAGCAGACGCAGACATCAGGGTTAATGATCTTTTTTTTTTGATAACGGGAGAGAAGCATGTGCGGTTTAGAAGACGAAGTTTTTCTGCGGACCGCGATTTTGAATATGGTTTTATAGTGGTGTTGCAGGCCTAGGAAGCGATGAGCAACATGGACGAATAGCTTCTGTTTTTGCAGAAAAGCAGCGAGAGACATAACAGCATGGCGTGTGGTTTTTGGGTATAGAAGCGGACGAGCAGAAATCGGAAGGTATTTCCCCTTTTCTGGCAAGAATGATGGGTAGGCTTTTACAGAAGAGAGGGAGCCTGAGGGTAACGAGGAAGTTTATATATCCTCAGCCTGTGTGATGAATGTAGCAACGTCTCGCAACCGATTTTAGCCGTGTTTCTACCGCGACCACAAACCTTTCCACGCGTCATGATCCTCGACCAAGCCTCTTTTCTGCCTATTTGTAGATGAGATCTTGGAGCTGTGTAAGTCCGGCGTGACACATGTCATCTCCACGGCAATTCTATCCGCCTTCTTCCCTCAATCATAGAAGATGTTGGACGCTGTTTAAGGAAAGGGAAAGCGACCCAGACATGTAAAAGACCACTAGTTGTTTCGATACCGAATCTGGAACATCCATGCAGCTGGAATCATCATCGAATGCGTTGATCTCTTTGAGCATTCCTTTGCACATGTGGGTAGATGCCAGTGCTTTGGCGATCCCAGCGACCATCACAATCAATGATTGCATTTTTGGGGTCCGAGACACCAAGGGGAAACAGCCATAGTCTTGTTGTTTGTTATTTTTGGTGAGCAGAAGGACCGGAAGGTTTAGAGGGATGGGAAAGAGCAGGGCAATCGGTAGCTTTTATACACGGCGTCGCACGCTATCGGAGGCAGTTGACGATTTGCCAGACTTCCATATGAAACACTGACCGCCCATATGACTGGAAAGGAGTTCAGTATTCGTCATCAGACTCTTCCCCAGTAATCTCATCTTGTTCTTCCTCTTCCTCACCACTATCGTTCTTGTAACCGTCATCTTCATCCTCATACATCACAATACCTAGCTTTCTTCGTCCCTCTGCATATAGTGCCTCATCTTCCTCTTTCAGTTCTCCCGCTACTTCGCGCATCTTCGGAATCATCACGTTGAGGACAAAGTCTCCAAGTCTTCCCCCAACGTCATCGAACTGTGAGATGAACTTAGGTACTAGGTCTTCGAGTATCTCGCGCAACTTTGCATCCTCATCCTTTACGCGTCTTTCTTCCTTCGGAGTGTATCGAAGGTGTGGTTGCACGTTGTATTTAGGATCGTTATCGTGATGAAGACAGCTGATATCGCAACATGTATGTCTCAACTCCAGATATGAGAATACAAATAAGCGTATGTACTCATGGACGATACTATAAAGCTTGAGGGTATGCGACGCGTCATCGACCCAAATGGCCAACTCGAGAAGTAAGACCGATTGACCTCCTGCATCGGCAAGTCGGGAGGGTGTACTTGACGCATTAGCTCCCACTTCCCCTTTTGAATTTACAAATTTGACCCAATCGCAGATGGTAGGCAAGGAAATCTGGGGGTGAGGCGAGGTGTCTGAAAAGATTGTCTTCCAGAAGCACGTCAGAAAGTTGCAGCCGGAGCTGCTGCATCCGCATTGACAATGGTCCAAGACCCCTTCTTGTACGAACGAATCGAAGGCTTTATGCTCCCAGAGATGCGCCATAGGCATGTCTTCTTGTTTCAGTATGTCTTCGTAATACTCTTGTATGTGATTCGCAGTTTGCCAGGCCAGACAATGTAAAGCCGTAATTCTTGATCCTGGCCACGTCTCTCTCAGATCCGCCGCTCTGGAAATGAACCATTGGACTGTCAGGTCGCGCTCGGTCAACGCCCCCTTTGTAGAAAAGCTGCCGTACGTTTGCGTTGTAAGGAAATACATCAAAGGCGAGCAAGATGTTTCCATGCTACACCTATAATTCTTTCCACCAATCTCACAGAAGCCATCATTTTCATAACTGTCGAAAACCAGACGTCCCAAATAACACCAACAACTCGTTCTGTAGTACAGACTCTTTCTCTTCGGCCAGTAACGCTGTGGGACTTTGACTCCTTTGTCCACAAGTGTATTGAGCATGCATCTCAAATGCGCATCCGGTGGATTACTCCGAGCACTATTACAGCAGTACTCAATCTCGTGCTTTTCCACGAAGAGTCTGATTTCTTGTCTCAAATTCGACAGATAAAAGGCCACGTCGCGAAGAATGTCCTTGTTATACTCGGACAGAATACGGCATTCGTGGCCATCTAACATGTCCTCCGCGTAGCCGATGAGATCCAGCTGTGGTATATCGAAGTCTGCTCGGTGTGACAGCCAAAACTGCACCATTTCTAATCGATTCGTGCTAGCTGAGCTTCCGAGCAAGGTGTAGTACTCTGCTCGCTTGTAGTCTTCGTTCAGGTTTGCCATCAAATCTGCCTCAAGCATAATCTTACAACCATTTACCCATCCAGTAGTAGTAGCCAAGCCCAAAGCGTACATGACAGTCTGAGCATCCAAGGTTTGTGAGTCTTTTGGTTGACGAAGGCATCGCCGAAGCTGACGGTCGGATCTCAATATGGTGGCCTCTAATAAGTCGCTATCATCAAATAATGGGTTCGTGGAACCCTCGGCAGAGAGTCCAGCATACAATATCGAAGTATAGCTCGTCAGCATCATGAACCTTAATGTATGCTGAGTGATCTGCAAGCCGTAAGTAAACAGTAAACTGGCTATATGCATGCTGGCTTCAAACTGGCGATTCCATGGGTGCATTATGAGTTGATCAAGGCATGTACTGTCATGAGTCAGCTTCAACATGTTGACGCATCATGATAGTGTGGTCGGACTAAGAACAACGTTATCTCGAAAAGAAGTCCAATTCAGACTTACCCCCCGGCAGCGTCTGTTTCAAAAGCGTCGGCAGACATTCGAGCAAGGAGAGTCATGAAGACATAACGGAGGTTCTTAAGGTAGTCAGAACTGGTATAGTCATGCTCCCACTCATTGACCCAGAAACTCAAAGCCTATATTGCATTTAGCTACTATCATAGTTCTAGAGAAGATGTAATACTTGCATGTAAAAGCGTACTTCCACAAGGCATGCGATCGTGTGGTGATGCTCGTCCCTGCTGGAATATCTCTAACAGTTTGTCGACCTCATCATGGAATACTTGTTCTGTTGTGTTGTATACAGACCACACGAGATCAGGTATCAATGAAAATGGGGGAGAATTTATAGAGACCACGCGATGACATTCCAGACCCTGCTTGATCGAGAAGCCAGCGCCACAAGCTATTGTGAATGAGATTGACACCCTTGATCTAAGAATCAGACTACACAATGTAGCCCGAAGTTGCAGGTTTGTCACTGTGTTCTGGAGACTGGAAAGCTGGCATTGAGGGTCGTGAACTGAGGTCCTAGTACATGCAAGCGCGGACCACCCTAATTGATAGGCAAACGCACTTGTACGTGTTCGACATGTACATGTGACTTTTGCAAGTCGCCGCTTTAGTCTCTGATCCTTTCGATGGATCGATCTGAAATTCATCATGTCAGTTTCCAAGGTTGGTTCTGTCGTCAGGGTTACTTCGCTGAGCTTTGCTTCCTAGCCAGGGTCAGTCGCGCACTTGCGGAAGAGAGGCGCGATTACCAAGCGCTCAAGCTTAGATTCAAGTCGCGGTAGAGACATAATGGGCTGTAGCGTGTTCTGTATATGATGTAAATCTGTATGGAGGCTATGAAGGCTGTGCGCCGTAGCTGTGAACCCTCTTTCAACGACTTGTGAATGTCTAGCGAGCTGAAGCTGTGTCTTGTCGAAGACGATACGTTGGAGTTGCAGATTGGAATGATGCTGCGCGTTTTGATCCGTGGATAACTGGGTGAAACGTAGTCGGAAATCCTCTGAAGCCAAGCGTTGTTGGTCAATAACAAGCGCGAGTAGTGCAGTCTGGAGACTCTGCTGTATGGTGTTCAGAACGCCTTTCCAGTATTCGATCTCCGCTTCTTTGAATGGGAAGGCCATCCGCTTGCCCAGCCTCTTCAAGTTCGACTTGATCCCACCACTCGATGCCTGATCATCTGGCTTCAATTTCTTTCTGATCGTTGTAATGGCCTCTGCACACGATGCGATACCTGTAAGAGTTGTCGATACCGACTGGGACGGATCCACCTTCGCGACGATGGATTCGAGGAGTTCGAGTAGGTTGGCAAGCTCTTCCATCTCCGCCGCGATCTGTTCAGTCTTGTCTCTTGCGTCTTTGACACCGCTGACGTACCATTCCAAGCCCTTGCAAAGTTGGATCGCAAGAGAAACAACGCCGACTGCGCTGCCGGTTATCGAAAATGGGTCTGCCATGACGAGAGATGTTGCGCCGACCACAATTCTGCTGGAGGAGAGAGGGGAAAGGGAATTGCGAGAAGGAACAGCGGGACATCGAAGGTTGAGGCTGAGGCTAAGGCGCAGTGCATGCAGCCATGAGGTGTTCGGCCACTCACATTAATCCGACACTTACAAGTGCATCACGCCTAAGCAGCCACATTCCGGTGTGACACATTGGACTAGATGATAGGGAATATTATACGTATATTGTTCCTGTACGCCTCAAAGTCTATGTTAATAAGAAAAGTAAAGCGCTCAATGCTGCGCAGCCAGAGACGTATGCTCCTTATTCATACGCGGCGAGTCATCTTCCTCGTCATCGGAGTCGAGACCTTCCAGCTCGAATTCCTCAGCATCTCTCACTCTACGATCGACCCTGGTGTAGCCATTGATATGTCCGTTCGCGTGGCCGTTCGCGAGTGGTGCTTCGGCATCAGCCTTGTCATCTTGGCCCCAAGCGTATACGGCGTAAAGATGAATAAGCATGTTGACGACTAGACACAAGTTAGCTTGATACCGTGCTGAGGAGGTTTGGAAAGACTTACATAGGAATAACAGGAAAGCGATGCTGTATAGAATCAGGACGTAGGACACATGCGTGACGTTCGCATCAGAAAGCAGCTTCATCTGCTCCTCGGTAGCACCCATAAACATGAAACCTCCAGCCATCAGCAAGAACGGTGTCAAGTATTGAAAGCTGTTCGGGTCTGAGCCGTCAGTCGCAACGGAAGCTCGGTCCTTGAGCACGAATGAGATTTCAATGATGCGCGCGGCACCTGCAGCCATGAGGGTATAGCCAAAGATGGTATGGATCATAGTCGAAATCGGGAGGTGTTGCGGATGTGCGGACATAGCCCAGCCTGTCATCAGGATGATTATACCAGGAATGAGGTTTCGCTTCGGTTGTCCATTGCGCTTTCGGCTCAGCCAGACACCGACTAGTCCCGCAGCCCACCAGACGATGCCCATAGACGTGTGTTGAAGGTCGTTGTGCACCCATGGTCCTCCCCAGCGGTGTTCCGTGAATGTGTTGACGCAGCCCCACGCAGCAATGACGAGGGAATCGAAAAACTCCTGACTCCTTCCAGTCCTCCGCAGCCACATTTGTCCGACCAGAAGCAGGATCAGGAGGATTATGCCGTATGCGATGAAAGCGCTTCCCATGATGAAGTGTGCCAAACATTGTCCGGTGTGGTCCGCTCTGCAGAAGCCGAGTGCAGTGATGCCTCCAAAGAGGAATTGCACCCAGGTCACTACAGGCATAGCCTTTCCGACAACGCCGTGCGCCTTTACCACCACATGCCGTATCTTTCCGTTTATGCCCTTTTCAAGATGTAGCTTCAGGTAGATGCCCATGGCGACTTGGGATACCAACATGAGCATGATGACTGGTACGAACTGGGCATGGATGTTCTCGGTGAACTGTCTGCCTTTATGCCTGTGGCCGAGGAAGTAGCCGATGATTGCGAGGACGGTTCCTATGGATTGGACAGGGACGTGCCATTTAGATCGTATTATCTGGGCAGGTTGTCAGCATGTGTGGGAAAATTTCTTTACAATACGGAGCCACATACCCCCAACACCATACCAGTGGGGAAGATGATGCCCCATGCCAAGGACTGGATCAAGATGTGCGTCCATAGTATCGAGTCCTAAAACAATCGTCAGTCATTCTGCGCTGACAGCAGGTATTCACCCTGGCGGTGTGTCAACGCACGATTGGGTCAGGTGATATAGCCTCGCCGTCTGGAATAGCATCCATATCGTGGTCGTGAGCCGTGACTACTGCGGTATAAAGAAGCGCCACTAGGGCTGCTCTTCTTGTATTGAGGGCCATGTTGCCGGACGCCCTTGTGGAGAATGTTGAGTGTCGCTGCAGCTCCGAACAGGTGATTGTCGTCGTCGTCTGCTGCGTTGAGAGTTTCAGGATAGCATCAGGGCGCGTGCTAGGGCGGGAACGAATGGGCGGTCGAGCGTGTTTGTTGTTTCCCTTGCAGCAGCAGTCGTCGCAATCCCGTGATTACGTTAACAATTCCGCCACACTCCGGCGGATGCGATCAACACCATCATCTCCGACACCAACGCCGAACTGCAGCTTCACCTTCACCACTCGCGACATGGCTATCGAGAAGGGCGCCACCGAAATCGCGGATTCTGAAGATGATCCGATGACGTCGTCACCTGGTGTTGTTCCGGATGAAGCTGCGGACAAGCTTTGCGCAATGGCACGCGTTCCGTACCAAGAGCGACAAGATGCGTTGCACAAGGCAGATTGCCTCCACCAAGCATTTGCACAACGCAGTGCCAACGCAGCTTCATGCTCAGCTGAAGGCTTGGGCGGCGATCGCGACGATGCTCAAATTGACGACGCGTCGAAAATTGATCAAATTGACATGACACTTCAAGACCCCAGTACAGTGCAAGAGGAAGGAGCGATTAACGAGTTGGGCCACCACGACCTGAGCTCGCATTCAAAACTGCGTTCATCAAATCCAGCATCCATGACTGGAGCCATATCAGATGAGTCTAATGTGATGTTGGTGCAAGCCTTACCAAGGATGGAGTCACAGCCTGGTGAGGAAGTACCAGCTCGAAAAGCAGATACCGACATCCAACAAGACAGAAGTAATCAGACGACCAAGGACGAACCCGCCAAACAAGGCGATACAAGAGCCGTAGAGAGCGCAGTGGTGAAAGATGTGGAAAATGATTCCGCAACCGACTATCAAGAACAGCCGTGTATCGCAAGTAGTAACAGTCCCGCCAGAGATGAGCAGGCAGCAATCGCCAGCATCCATATCACTATACTTGATACGCAGTCGAAGATGCCGAGTACCATTGAGCAGCACCCGTCGGATGCCAGTGTCGACGTGGAAGTATCCGATGGGTTCAGGCCACTGTCGCAAGGTTACACGACGCATGGCAGTCTGTCCCAAGAGTCAAGCAATAGCGGCAGCCAAGCTGCAGGCCATTTTTCAGCATACGAATACCCGAACGAGAATGCAGTCTGTCCTAGGCCCATGCTCATCCGCTTCACTCGCTCACATTGATAGGCTCATACCCCAATCGCCTCTACGGCAACATCCATAGGGACAACTTCGGTCGATTCTGCAGCGGACGCGTCAGTTGACAGAGTCGGCAATCATGCAGTCCCAAACCTTTCCTTGGGCGCCGGGCAACATGATGCCCAAAGTCCAGGAACCACGCTCTGTAACTCGCAGATAGATACCGACACTAGCGGAACTGCCATGAGCGCCAGAGAGACTAGCTCAATGATCGACCACAAACAAACTTTGCTAAGAGATTCCACGGAACAACATCTAGCCGTGGCAGAAACGGCCTCGTCGAAAAAGAGCGCCGAAGAAGATTCGGTGGCTAGTTTACCAACTACTGAACCAGCTACTCATAATCAATCGCACAATGGCGCGCGTTGCATGACCCCACCTCCACAAACATCTCCATTGAAGACGTCCCAGGAAACCACTCTCGACAAGATGAGAGCACAAAAGGCTGCGCTTCTAGCTTCTCTCGGTGCTCTTCCAGCCATCCAAGTGCTCATAGAAGAACACGCTCTTTCAGACGCCGAACTAGACGATGCAAACGACGTACCTACCGAGACTGACATCATGGCAGCCGCAAACAAGATAGTCAGAGAACATATCAAGTTACTGCATGAATACAACGAACTGAAAGACATGGGCCAGGGATTGATGGGTCTTATTGCAGATCAGCGGGGCGTACGGATCGTGGAAGTGCAGGAAGAGTTTGGCATCGATGCAGCGGATTGATCATCAACACCAAGGAGATAAACGGGAATAATAAGGCCGTCGATAGCGGCATGGACTAGCCTTGAGAGACACTTGACAGACACGGGATGGCAGTGTCAAATAAACCTTATACTGTAGGTACTTCCATTTTTGCTCCATATGCAATCTGCCATCTTCAACCTACTCAACAGTGCTTCCTTGCTTAGTGTGATAGCCCGCAGACGCGCCGCGCCAGACTGGGACCTTCGACTCGCCCAAGTCGCCAGCAGCAGCTCATGCCGCTCTTTCAAGTAAACCTTAGCGGCGCTGCTTGGCCTTGACACATCAGTCGGCGAACATCGATTACGAACAACACGATAAGCCACGAACTGCACAATACGGGACGGCGAGCGCACACTCAGTCCATTCTCCAGATCTGGACCGGGCCTTTGACGCCCGCCATGTGTTCCGGTAGCGAGAACGCCTGCGCACGGTCTTGGAGCCGGTTCGCAGGGACGCGTTTGGCCAGACTGCCGGAAACCGGAGAGACGCCGATTGGAAAGGAAGGATTCCAGAAGATTGGACTTCACCAGGAAGAGCGCCACACACGTTGCTTTTTCGACCTTCGTCGCGACGACCTTCTCTCGCAGCATCGGAAAATTGTAGAATTACGATCAGCTGAGCCAAAGTCATCATCCGATGTTCCATGACTCTGCCCACATTGCCAGCTCGGTCAACATCGGCCACCAGCACCGCAGCAGGATATTGGACTGCACACATCGTCTTGTATTATTGCGGGTCTTCTTCGGTCGTTTTCACTCATGTAGTCAGGGGCCGCTGCGGAGGCTAAGATTGTACCCCGAATACACCAGCAGAGACGACCCCACGCTTCGAGATGGTCTCAAGCGGGTGTCAGTACCTGACGCGTACCAGCTCCGTGTCAGCCATCGGTGAAGGACTGATCGGGCATCTCGACGCCCAAAATTACGCAATGTCTACAGGTCGGCGACGTTGAACCAGTGCTGTACGTCCGCCTAACAGGCCAACTGACGAAGTGGCGGTGCAGAGTCTGCTCCTTGCCGACCATACAGTGGAGTCGCATGTCGTGCATTCATGCACATCGTGTCAACGGTCTCCTACAGATTTGAAGATCCGCAGACCCACGTAGGAACGTACCCTTGGGAAGATCCCAGAAATCCCAGTCTTCGGATTTATTATTGCGACATGTATGTTTACCATGACTTGGTTCAGCATGACTTGTAAGTCACCACGGTGGCGATTCGCAGTTGGACGTCCAGAACAGACGATTGCGGTGCCTGGAAACCACCAGGCACATGAACCGTATGACGCCTCTTGGTATACATTACCTGTGTCCAATTTCAGGGTTAAGATGACACTCACTTTCGGATAGCAAGCTCATACATCTAACTTCCGGGTGGCACTCTGGATGTGAGAAGCTAGAGTTCATAGTGTCCCGCTCGCCGATACCAAGCAAGGGTTCTGCTCCACTTTGCAATGCAGCTCTAGTCGCAAACACAACCGAGGGTCCTTTGGGACACACCAAATTACTAGTGAATGGCGTCGAACCGCGGTGATTGGCAGTTAGAAGAAGTGCAGGATAACCAAGGCCCTCGCTAAGCTGACAGCTCCGCGGTGCATGCCGTCCCGTCCACTAACACTCTCCCACTGCTAGTCAGTTACCCATGATGAACCTATCGGCAATTGCAAAGCGCCCTTCTCGAACGGGGCATGTCTCCTTTCCGTACCAGCGACGATATATGGTCGTTTTGAAGACCCTGAACCCTTGCCGTCTAGGACCTTTTTGACCGAACTCCTCCTTCCCCAACTTTCGGCGTTACTTTTACCACACACCATGTCGGCATCCGTACAGGACTTCCAGCTTGCCGCTTTGGCCGCCGGCTTCACAATCGGGTTTGGGTTCTTGACAGTATGGGAGGCTGTCAAGCAGACACGAAGGAACCACAGCCCGCTACGATCTGCCTACATCTACATGATATGGGGTGAGATTTTTGTCAACGTGGTTATCGGCATCATCGGATGGCTGTTCTTGAACGACAGGCTCGGGCCAACGTAAGTTGTCTAGAAGACTGTACACTACAGGACGTCTTTGCTAATGAAGAGCTACCAGTGTCCCAGTCTTATTCTTCATTCTGTTCTTCTGGGTCTTCGAGGTCCAGCTACTTATGCAAATTATCATCAACCGTATCGCTCTCATCGCAGAACACCGGAGTACCATCCGTAACCTAAAATGGGGCACAGTGATACTCATCACTGCCATCAACATCGCCGTCTTCTGTATCTGGATTCCATCTCACACCGTCCCTCCAATCAGCGAGACATACGTCAAGATCAACAATGTCTGGGACAAGATCAGCAAGGTCCTTATCCTAATCGTCGACGCGGGCTTGAACTGGTACTTCCTGCGAACCGTCAAGATCAGGCTAGTGGAACAACACGGCCTCACCAAATACGCGCCCCTCGTAGGCTTCAACGGCAAGCTCATGGTCGTATCCATCGCCATGGACGCCCTCCTCATCGGCCTCATGTTCCTCAAAAACCAGGTCGTATACATCCAATTCCACCCCGTCGTCTACATTGTCAAGCTCAACATTGAAATGTCCATGGCCTCCCTCGTCGTCCGCCTCGCTCAAGGAAAACAAAGCGACATGAGCCCCGAAGAGTTCCACAGCTCTTCTGGCCCGGACTCGCACTCCCGATCCGCCGTACTCTCGCACCAGCCAAACTCCATGCACTTGACTAACCGGTCAAAGCGCAATACGACGAACGCGCGCAGCCCGGGACTCAGCAAGATCGATAGCGACGATAGCTTGGATTTGGGTGGCATTCAGTGTACCACGGATCTGCGCATCACGCATGAGGATCGGAAAGATTATGTGGACAGGAAGGACTTTGTGGAGGGCAGCTCGAGGAGTAGTAATGACGCGCCGACGCCGAGTGTATTTGGGGATGAGACACCGTTGCATAAGCAGGGCATGAGGGTGCAAGAGAGGGAGGTGTAGAGCGCTTTTTTCTCTCTTATGTTTTTCATGTTTGTGTGAGTCGTGTTTAAGTAATGATACCCGTGGATATGTAATCACAATTGGTAACTACAAAGGCCGAATTCAAGACAATGTGTACGTCAAAAGTGTCCTCTCTGCTAGCTTACGAAGCGGGCGTTCACTTCCTCTATCCGGGATTTCGGACTCAAAGCTCTCTGCTTCGGCAATGATCTGGTTGGATATCATATTGATCTCAGCGCGCGTGTGCTGTCGCTACTCTCATTCCAGCGCTGACCTGGCAAAAGAATGCCAACTTCTTCATCGACCTTGCTTGACGTACTGCCGGGGTTGATCCATATGCAGCACGCACAGTCTTGTGTGTATATGGATCTCGCTCCACCTCCACACTCCAACGGTCATGCCCCCACTCGTTCGCAGATAACCAGCCTACCACCACTACGACCAATACCACGCGACACGGTTCTACCTGATCATCCCGACCGGTACTGCGACAACGAGCTGCCACCTAAGCAAGTTTTTTGCGTTTGTAATGTTGACGAAAAGAGACCGATCTTGGCCGGCGTAGGTGTTACATTCCGAGTTGGCGATGTATAGCGTTATCAGATAACGTAGTAGGAGCTCACTGGCCAGCTTTCGACACGTGGGAGAGGGGAGGTATCACCAAAAGAGCCTGTTCCCAATCTGCGAAATCGATGTCGAGGCTCGTTTTCGACTTCGACTTGGTCCACCTTAGTCAGGGCTATGAACATAGTGTTTCGATAATCCGAACCGTAGTTTGAGAATCCGCAAGCCAGCAGAACGACTTCTCTCCATTCTGTTGTTTGTTCTCGAGCATCGAGGTTGACTGTTAACTGAGGATCCTGACGATCATCGCTGCTATCTTGGAACCATCTAAGCTCGCTCAGGTCTTCCTGTGGTTGCTTATCTTTCTGTCGCTGCCTGTTTTGTCTTCCGTATCGCCATTCTACACTAAGAGCAGGGCCTTTAATATGAAGCGCGGCACTACGCACCGCTCCATAGAGAGCTTCAGCACTCTTAGGCATGTGATCAATTGAAAGGACCTCGCACATGCAGTTATAGCTGGCATTATGCGAGACTAGGCCATCAATCGATGTCCATGACCAGGATGGACCTCGGTATTTGGCCGGTCTATCGGTAGGCTGACCAAGCTTGTCCCAGAGCAAGCTCAGGGGCATCATGTTCTCCCAAATACCTGATATATATCGTCCTGGTACAAAATCTGCGAACCTCTCAGCAATCCCAGATATAGCAAGGATTCTGTCTTCTGATTCTGTCACCGACCGTAAACTGTAAGATTCAACGATTTCATGCCAGGAATTACGGACGAGCTCTTCGTTTAGTTGCCCGGATGGATATCCGGGATTTACCGAGAAGAACATGGCTGCGTCGACGAAGCTACTACTGTAGACAGACTCGGCTTCTTTGGACCCAAAAGGGCCCTTGCCTGCCCATTCCGCAATTCTGTGGTCAAAGGGAAGACCCACGCGGGAGCTGGCGACCCAGCCATCTCTGTGACCATCGACCTCTCGTCGACAAAGCCACTCTGTCGACCAAGTGCCAATAACGAGTCGGCGACGAGAAAGGAGGTATTCTTGCAAAGTCCATCCTCGTGTATTTACAGCCAAACTTTCCTCCCGATCAGACGCATCATCGAATGATAAAGTAAGACACTGTGTTTGGCCGTTCTTTGTTCGATATTGGATAGAACTAGTTCCAGAAGGAAGAGTCCTTGGATGCAGGAAGCCTTCAGTTACTCTATCGCCCCTCTGGTTGACTATCGTCAATGTCGCATGAGCATAGACCTTCGCCATCTGACTGATTTCAGCGTCCTTGTCCTCCTTGCTATCCTGAACGATGCACATCGAATCGATCCAGATGTATTGGAAACCCAGTGCCTGGGCCGTTTTTGCAGCATCCTGAATAGTTTTTGGTAGAATTTCCCAAGCAATGTTCTTCTTGTAAAGACCGTGATTTTCTTGTGTCAGCTTGTTCGTTTGATCCCCACCCCAGCAATAACTCAAGGCCACATATTTTGACATGTCATGTTCTCCCATATCGTCGCCACAAATGATTCTCAATTGTAACTGATCTGGAGGGCCTGTTATCTTGATAAGACGAGTTGGAACATACGCTCGCTCGCTCAACGAGCAGATCTTGTGGTAGCCATGCCGCTCATCTTCACAACGCTGTAACCAATCGCGCACATCCGTGACCGTGCGAGCTGAAAGCGGATCACGAGAAACTGATCTCTCGGCCTCCACTTCCCCATCAGAATCATCTGGTAATTTTGTCAGCGATGTTGCTTTACCAGAGTCAGGGTGGCGTATCTTGTGTCACAACATAAGACTCTTACCTGAGGTCTCAATCAAGATACAGTATACATATAACCGACCTTCCCAGTGTCCAGCACTTACAAAGCAGCGACTCGAGTCTTTACCCTCAAGCACTTCATCTTGAAGGTGCAAGCTTTGCAGACACATTAAGGGCTCAATGGTTATGTAACCATCACTTGACGGGCGAGTGTACAGCTGGATCGCCTCAGGATTTGCGCCTTCGTACATGTCGCGCTCTATTTCGTATTTGAGGCACTGCGCAAAGTCACACCCAGCCTTGGATCTGAGCCTGAGATCTGCCAAAGAAAGACCCAGACGATTTCCGGTGTCCTCAAGGAAGCAAAGGTTACTGAATGGATCTTCTGGTGGGCCTATACCTGATGTATACATCTTTTCCGGGCTTCCCGGAAATACTATGTCCACACAATGTGCGCATGAGTGGGCAGGCGGCGAAGTAAGTTCCTCCATGTTCGATCTTAGTGTTGCTTCTTGTGCTCTTTGTGATGTTCGTTTGGTGCTCGTGCTGCCCGTGTTTGTGTCGATTCCGGTAAGGCTGATGTTGCAACTTGCGTCTGAACAGACCTGGAAAACCACTATGTCGGATATTGTTGAGCTCGTTGGCCAAATAAAAGACCGTAACTCGGTGACAGAAGTCCTGCTGGAGCAGCTATGATGTGGGGTGCGATGTGATAACTTAGAGTGCTGACCAGGCTGAGCCACGACAGCGCATACCGCCACCGTGTCACGTGGCCATGATGCGGGGTTCAAAAGATGATATACAGCCTTGTAGGTCTGCATCGCGGCAACAGACTCATGCCACATGACCTTTCTGTGTTAAGTTCATGCACAAGGTAATAGTGCTGCAAATGCTGTGAAAATCCGAAGAACTGCGCTCACATCGTCTACTCAGATAAAATCTACTAGAAGCTCAAGAAAACACTGATGCGTCAGATCGCTGCCGCAAACCGACGATGCTCCTCCGTCAAGGAATACATCAGACGAGTAATTTCGAGAGGTATACCATCAACTCGGTCGAGTGTCTTCCTACCAAAAGTCTGCCTTCAATACGATCAAGAAACCCGCAATTGGGTACCCAAAACGCAAAACCAATAGCTGCCATATTATGCACCTCAGGCCTTCGCGGCCCTTGAAGCAACACCCTATTCTTTTCCGTCGTCAAGGGACGTGCTGATCATGTTAATCCTGCTTTCGAGCCCACACTCGGGACTAAAATCGAAGCCATTGGTTCTGGGAACTGTAGGATCAGATCTCGCAATCAGAGGTACTCTGGAATTGAGAAGAAGATAAAAGTGATGGCGTCAAACCCTCGGCTACTTACAAAGAGCACGAAATCATCTCAACTCTCTATACTGTTCTTTGCCCATCGGCAACCAGCTTGTGATTATCGGACTCGTAGACAAAGTTCCACTGAATCGCAGGTAGAGTTACTTCCACGATTTCTTGATTTCCGTAGTGGAAACGAGATGTCATGCATTTCTAATGAAGGAAATTCATCGAGGCCAAGACTAGGAATCTAAAAACCCTAGAGGTTGGAGTGTGAAGAAGAAGAGGCGCTAGTTTTGACTTATATACGTAATCACTGGTGAGAAACTAGTGCACAGCGATAAAGTACACGATCAGTATTGTAATGTCTGAAAGTCTAACGTCTTCGGTGTCCACGGACGTCTCGCACACACATTTCGATGCTCAATATCCCGCTACACCACACCATTCCATCCGCCTGCCAGATACACCTTCTCCCCTGCTGACTCCTCCCTCCTCCTCCCTACTTCTCTCTTTCTCTCCACCCAACCCTTCCACATCTCAGTTCTGTTTCCCTTCTTAGAATGTATTACATTGCGCGCCATCACTCGTCGCAGGGTTACCGCTACTAGCTCTACAGCAATTGGCATACGAGTTGGAAAACTCTGCAGTCGACCACCCAGACGTATAGTAAGCGCAGAAACCTCCCGACTCAACATTGCCCACAACACGCGTGCCGTCAGACAGCGTGATCCGGCTCCCGCAGCAATCGTCAGAAATATTGTTCACTCGTCCAGCTGGTGTGCATCTACATCGGTAATTGGCCTACGTAGGGGTTGTCAGCTTTGTGGGTGGAGGGAAGGGCAGATTCACGTACCTGGGCGACAGTTGCCAGAAGAGCGCAGCTAAGAGCTGATACAAGTTTCATTGTAGAGATGGAAAGCCGGAAAGACTGAAAGTCGAGTTGAAGGGCTGAGATGAAGGCAGGGTAAGGTGATAGAACAGGCTCAAATGCTCACGAGGGTAATGGTGAAGTCAGATTTGGCTGCAGAACCGATGAACTCTACAAAGGAAGTAGGTGCCGTTTATATAGCCAACTCCTTTACTGTGTGCTGCCATGTCTTAGCATCAGCACTTCCGCTGTCATCGTAGCACATGCTGTCTTACAGCCTCATCCAATATTCGCTCCTACTTCCCTGTTACTTCCTGAGTGGGACTTGCATAACTGTTCTTACTGGTTGTATATTGCTTACGCTTAGTAAACAAAACCTACCTATGTAGGCTTAGCGATTGTATCCAACTAATTGCACTTCCAAACTCACGCCATTTTTCTGGGTACTGCTTACCTCCCAAGCCTTTGTGAATGAACGGCGGATGTGATATGTACATGTAAGATCACGCTAGGAGTGCTAAGGCCTGCTGACAAAATTTCCCTTCTTGGGTTAGACCTGTCATGTTTGGTTCACGCTCCGACTTGATGCTATGCTTGGCATGAACGTCCATGTACCGACATACAAAGATTGTGCGAGCCGCGTCGTGTCAGCCTGCTCGTAAAACCAGTGCCTAGTCATCATTCTGAACCTAGCCTGGTGCCGGGTGGTCGTCGGCGAATATCCTGTGTTAAGTCTCAGCCAGACTCTTTCACCCAACCTACTACTTCTTTTCGCGATGCTCTATTTAGTCTCTGCCTTCCCTTGTCCCTCAAGCTTTTCGAATTCGCTGTCTTGGACGACTGATTTGTATTCCTCTTGAAGACTAAGGGCTAAGTGCAGACCGTCGAGCCTATTTGCGCTCTGAGCGCAATTTGGCGGTGACCTTCTTCCGGACATCCCGGACAGCACCAAAACGGGTTCCGGGATAAATCGAGCCTGCGCTGTACCGGAGGTGCACTAGTCACAAGAATTTGCCTGTCAATGTCTCGTTCCCTAGGTTGATAGTGCTCCAAGGCATAGGGTGGACAGGCGCCTAGTCATGTGTGGTTTGGCCTACCATGGGCGAACACCTATCGTACCCACGTACCTGAATATGGTGGCCTTTTGAGTCGTTCCTCTAGGAACTGGCAAAAATTTTGTGCTCTGGAACTTCACATGTTTACCTCTATTGATAACTCAAGAGAATGTGAGTCTGGGCGCATGTTTAATCTACGAAGATCCACGCAGACATTACCGATGTGGATTGGTGGTTTTGGTATTTAGAGTGTTCGATGTTGGCGAAGAAACCAGCATACCAAATTTGTGGCTTTTATACCAGTTCCAGGACCAGAAGAATGCTCCATCGGTCACTGTGCCATTGCACTCTGGAGGAAGAGGAACATGTGCTCGTTTCGGCGGGTTTCGCAAAATTGCAGATATCCCAGGATTATTGTGCAGTTTTCTGGCAAAAGAAGGGAGTAAGCTCTATGTGGAAATGTAGTCTGCTGGAGCGGTGGTTCTCATAGAAATAGCAAAACCAATGATGCACATTATGTCTATAAATCCTTGGTCTTTCGGGAGAAGAGAAGGAAGAACATGGGCATGTTCTTATATGCTTTTGAGGACAGAAACGTGTATGCTTTCTTTATAGCTTTCGACAGCACAGACATGGAAAGTCCTTTTTCTTATTTTAATGTAGAAAAGAAGCGACTGTGGATGAGAAGATGGTCTTCATCAAAGAAGAAGTCTTATAGTTATCTAGGCTAGCGGATGCAACCCATGGAAACCGTACTCGAAACCTTCCAGGCAAGAATGGGGCCTGTTTGCGTGACTTTGGAATCAGAACGAAATTTTTCAAGTCCTTGGCTCACGGAAGGTCTCTTGAGTTTCACACGCTGTATTATCTGGAAATGCAACGTGGAAAATGGTAGTTTTGAACAGTTTGCAGAGGCCGCGAAAGGTCCATGGCTGAGTTGGTCTGACGTTTTTAGTCGCCGTCGATATATAGGTTTTGTGTTTCTCAACGAGCTGAACAGTTCATGATTCTTTGGTGTAGTGTTTTTGAGGCGGACATGAATTCCACCCGATAAGTTTTTGGAAAAAGGGTGTGAAAATGTGGAGATTCCCGACAGGCCGAAATCATGATCAGCTTGATGCGTTCTTTTGAGAGTTTGCCAATCCAAACGGTGAGTTGGAATGCAGCGAAGAAAGGAAGAAGGGCGACGATTATATACCTGCCCCACTGCACGCTAGGCCGAAAGCCGTCTCAAGCGATGATCCTTTCAAGAATAGATGCATGGGAGGTGTTGCCGATAAGTTATCGCTGATCGGAGCAAGGCCGAGAGGGAAGTGACTGCACATGGTCCCTTTCACTTTCCTTTCGAAACGAACTAAAGGGTTACAACAAGGCAATTGAAAAGATCTGAGGGCTCACCATGAGGTCACCACTCAGCTCAATCGACTAGAGGGATGTGGTAACAATATTTTGTGTGAAAAGACAAAGTGATACCCATGTGAGTTGGTAGCCCGTCTGATACCACTTCTAAGCTTTACAGAATGTAAAGAGAGTGTTGAAGAACGTCAGTTCGCGTAGTCAAGCCTACCAACGGCCTAAAGAAAGGATGTGAATACACTGGGATCGACCACCATCTTGTCCGCAGTTACCTCTGGCTACCAATCGCTCCTTTCCGTACATGGATACCATTCCCTACCGACAAAGACAGACAAATAGAGCAACCCACATCTATCGCGGCACCAAGTCTCCTTCCAAACAGACCCATACAGCCGGGATGGAAACTCGCGTAAGTCGCGGTCAACGTGATAGCCCTAGAGATTAACGTGAACACGCGGGTACATGCGTCGCTTGTGTTGTCTACTTGGGTACATCCAGGGATCAACGAACCAATCACCACCCGACCAACAGCCACGAGCAACACATGTCGATTCGAGTAGTCAGGAACAGCGACTGCGACCGCTTCCGCGGGCCGAATCCATGCGCTTGTACATGACGGTCGTGTGTCACAACGCCTATGCGATGCAACGGGCTGCGGAAGAAGTGCCAACTGGGTTGCGCGCCCTGTTGACGGTTGAGCGTCACAGCATGGCGGTCGTCATGGACAAGTCGATCGGTGCTGCCAAGCGGCGATTTGAGCGCTTTATTGTCTGAACGAACGCATGTGCCTGGGACTTTGCGGGATAGAGCTTGGAAGGAACAGCAGGAAATGGTAGGTGAGTCGATCACGCGCAATGCTAGTATTGCGCCCAAGATTACGGCAGAGGAATGACGAGTGCGCGGTATTCCGCAGTGCGTCGTCAACAGGAGGAGCAGTTGAGACAAAGGCTCCGACCAATAAGACGAGTCGTGCCGGATGTAACCTTGTAGTCCTTTACCACGGTAAGAACCATTCACCCGGGTCTACACAATACAAGAGGTCAGTGCGAGGGTATGGAGCAAAGCTGTAGCCGTTGATGCATAAAGGCTTGCAGCTCTTTCGCTGCACGACAGTCGCCATTATGCTTGGTTCGCGGCAGCTGCGGTATTTGTTAGTGGCCGATGTCAGCACCACAATAGCTGTCGTACATGCGGCTGGTGTAGCGAGTTGCGGTGTGCATGGTGAAGTGGAACGGGAGTGGTGGGGAGGAGCACGGAGGAGTGCGATGAGGGGCGCTATTCATGTCGCCTGGCTGCAGGTTGCAATGCGGGGCACAAGGTTTCGAGGGAAATGCCCCTCTTCCTTGTAGCATACCATGCATCTGGGAAACGTAAACAGATGTCGAAGATGAGATGGTACGCCCAGGTTTTCGGGGTTCTGCAAATTCGCGCAAACAGGGCCAAGGGACACGAAACTGCGCTTCGTTGGCGAGGCTGGAGAGATGTCATGAAGACGGCTTACCAAGCATTTGTATGAAGCTGTGCGGGACAGGACCGAGGTGCAGCAGCGCTTGATGAAATTAGCTTGGAACTCGAAGATAGTAATTGCCGGCGCATGTTTCGGCGGACCTCGGGACGGTGGAAGGTTGAAGTGGTGACAAACTGGATCATGGAATGATGGGTGTGCAAAGTACAGTGGCGTCACGGTGCTTTGGGGGGGATGACGGAAACCAGTCAGAGGGTAGACGAAGGAGATGTCATGTTCCGGATCTGGTACGTGTCTAAAGATGAAATTTGTGGTAGCCATACGTCAGCGCAAGTGCAAGGCAAGTTCAAGTGTCGATAGTTTAGACTGGTCACGCTCCACTATGAGGTATGCCATCATTCCAGCTCTGGGAACCGCTTTTGTCGTCAAAACGATCAAACGAGGGAGGGCATGTTGTGCAGAGTGGAATTAGTGAATAGCTAAGCATGTGCCGTTTCTTAACACAATTAGGCAAGGCTTCTTCGCCGATGGCCCGCACCCGAGTGAGATTCCAGCGGTCAACTGGCGACGACTGGCGTACATGATGTTTATGAAAATCGCGCAAGCCAGGCCTGTTGCAGAAAAACGTACACTTGGACGAGGCAGTGCACAATTACCCATGGATTACCCCTCGCACACGTGAATATTAGACCCGCCAGGCCTCGTTGTGAGAAGGTTGAGCGTCGTAGTCCCCAAGCCTGCCCAGCTCGCTGTTGCGCTGCAAGTTCGCGGATACCGGCCACGCTGCCCTCGCCCAAGCCAACGACATCATCTGCCGCCGATCCGCAAATTGCTCGGCACTCGTGCACAGCCACTCTACTGTGGCTCTCGGATCTCGTGGTGGGAAGCAATTTGAAGAGGGCGCTGGACCTCGAGTTGCGACGGCGTTTGTCAGCGCTGAATACGCCTCTCTGCCTTTCAAGTTGCACGCACCTGCCCAAAATTGCCCGTTGACTGATTTCGTCCGCGCCGGCGACTCTTGCCTCGACAGTCACCGTGTTCTTGCAGCATAAATCCAACCACGCGCGCCTTCCGAACCTCATCTCCACCACCCGCCGACGACGCAGATACGCCGTTTTGACCGCCGTACAATAACACACCCTGGGCTCCTTGCCCGCGAGACACCTGCGTCTCCAAAAATCCCACACACGGTACTCCATAAAAACGACCCACACAGCATCCTAGCCGCGCCGGCCAAAAGAGCAGGCCAAAACCAGGGAACATGGCGGCGCCTACCACGAACCACCCACCCAGCACAGCGGTCAAATCCGCTGCCTCTCCGTCTGCTTCCGCCTCGACTGCCTCTTCAGTCCACTCGCAGCCCGATACCATACCCGCCCTTCCCCAGCCCGTCGTCAACCACTCTGGCGCCAGCAGCGTGCAAGCCGCCGCCGAAGCGCTGCTGAAGCCCAAGAAGCCCACTATGACGTCGCGCCTCAGCAGCATGATGGGTATCAAAACCTCGCACCTCGACAAGAACGGCGAGGTCAAGCCCACCAACGGCAACGGCACCTCGCCCAACGGCCGCCCCCAGCCTGTGCGCCAGGGCTCAGTCACAAGGAAAGACGGCCCCGCTGCGCCCTACAAGCGCTTTTGGCTCACCGAAGATGGCAATCACGAGCACGTTCTCAAGGCCGCGAAGCGTCAGGAGAAACTTTCCGACATGTTCCAGAGTCTGATGCTCGGCAAGAAAAAGGGCGACAATGCCGAGGAACAGCCGCTGAGTCTCATGTCAAATTGGGTCGACGTCATGCGCAACGAGAAGGAGAAGCTCGCCGAGCAGAAGAACGCCGTCAACGCCCTCCCGCAGACGCTGGTCCAGAAGTACGGCAAGTGCCAAGAGGTGGTCGGACGGGGAGCCTTTGGCATTGTCCGCGTCGCACACAAGCAGGACCCCAAGGACTCGAAACGAGAGCAGCTCTACGCCGTCAAGGAGTTCAAGCAAAGACCTGGCGAGTCGGCGAAACGGTACCAGAAGCGCCTCACCTCCGAGTTCTGCATATCCTCTTCGATGCAACACCCAAATGTCATCACCACGCTCGACCTGCTCCAGGACGAAAAGGGCACATACTGCGAGGTCATGGAGTACTGCTCTGGGGGTGATTTGTACACGCTCGTTCTCGCAGCTGGCCAGCTCGAGGTAGCCGAGGCAGACTGCTTCTTCAAGCAGCTGATGCGCGGTGTAGAGTACATGCACGAAATGGGCGTGGCACATCGAGATCTCAAGCCTGAGAACCTGCTCCTCACCACGCACGGGTCCATCAAAATTACAGACTTTGGCAACGGCGAGTGCTTCCGCATGGCCTGGGAGAAGGAGGCGCACATGACGGCTGGTCTTTGTGGCTCAGCTCCCTACATTGCCCCAGAAGAGTATGTTGACAAGGAGTTTGATCCCCGTGCTGTTGACGTTTGGGCGTGTGGTATCATCTACATGGCCATGAGAACGGGTCGTCACCTTTGGCGTGTGGCTCAAAAGGGCGAAGACGAGTTCTTTGACCGCTATCTCGAGGACCGCAAAGAGGAAGAGGGTTATCGACCCATTGAGGTTTTGCGAAGAGTGAGTTCAAATCTGCCCTTGTTTAAATACAACACTGACAATCCTCAGCGACAATGTCGTAACGTCATCTACTCGATCCTCGATCCTATACCTGCCCGTCGCCTCACCGCGCACCAGGTGCTCGCCTCTGAATGGGTGTCCGAGGCCAAAGTCTGCCGCGCAGGCAACGAAGGCTTCTAGGCCGGTCCTTCGTATTCTTAGCCTTTGACTCTTCCGCCATATGTCTGGGATGTTTGCGTTCGTTTCTTGACTTGGATTTCTCTTTTTTTGGACATACCCCCTTTTACGCCCCGATGCCAACCAGCATAGCGAGATTTTGGGCATCGGCAACTACTTCTTGCACTCTCGTATGGCGTTTTCTCCTCTCGGCATCAACGGACCACCATAACGATACACATGAGTACTAGATGACGACGGCGTAAGACGTTGGAGAGCGATGGTGGGTTGGATGATATGTATGGCTTGGGTGGCTTGGATTGAGTGTAGACCTTCGCTCGCTTGTTAATGGGTACTGGCGGACTGTATCATGACTGCAGTTGGGAGGGGCGGCCGGTTATGAAATTCTATACGAACAGCACGCATTTTTGTATATGAGCGTGCCGCGTGCCACGCTATTGAGCCATGATCCTGCGTACATTTATTTTTTAACCATGCATGAAGGCTCAGACCGTACATATAGGTGTACATCAATTGAAGATTACTGTCGCTATACCAAGAGACGAGTACATTTAAAAAGCCACGAGTCAAGCACCGCAGCTATCCTTCCCTATCTCTTGGCAACGTCATCGCTTAAACGACAGATGCGCCTCGCGATTTCACTAGGGCAAGCGGTGAAACAATCAAACGTGTCTTGACGAACGAACACCCGTTCATGCGCCTGCCAACCCCAGTCACTTCCTCCTGACTACCCCATGTTTCTTCTCGACAACACTGGGCAGCTCGAAGAAATGCAACCAAGCAATGCGCACGACTGGCACTCCGCTCCGTAACTGGACTCTTCTCCTGCTGCTATGCAGCGTATCCATGTCCGCCCTCGCTGAAGCAGCGAGTGAGGCAGCGAGTGAGGCAGCGAACGGCGAATCGAGCGCTACTGCACATGAAGGTGCCACGCCGCAGCATACGTCCACTCCCGCGTCTTCGCCCACGTATTCGCCGTCATCGTCGTCCGTTCGGAGGTATACCAGCAGCGGAAGCACATGCCCGTACCGCACAATAAACTACATCACACACACGCTCCCGCAGCAATGCGCAAAGACGAGCTGGTCAGCGCCAGGCGAGGCAGTCGCGACCGCCGGCCCAGGTGCTGAGGAAGGAGCCATAGCTGGTCTACAGACTCCGACACCCGCGGCAGGAAACGGTTCCGAGGACAACACAGGAGTGGACAACGGAGCTACCTCAGTCGTGGTGTCCGAGGCTGGCTCGACTGCTGTAACTACGAATACTGCAAGCACCGCCGAACCGGAGCTCGACCTAGAGGCAGACTCACCTTTCGACAATGCCAATTTCCTCTCCTTCGAGGAGTGGAAGAAAAGGAACCTGGCGGCTGTCGGTCAGTCGCCTGAAAACGTCGGACAGGGACGAGCAGCAGGCACGAACCAACCTGCTAGGCGACGACCCGTCAACGTAAACGCCCTCGACTCGCTTGGCGATGAAGGCGAGATATCCATCGACTTTAGTGGATTTGGGTCTCCAGAGGAAGAAAATGTAGCAAACAGTATCCAGCACGGCAAGCAGAGCGCGGGAGCTTCAAAAGCCGCGGACGGGGAAGGCAAGGTCGCACCGAGTTCTTGGGCGCTGAGCAAAGATGCAGGCAAGACGTGCAAGGAGCGCTTCAACTTTGCCTCGTTCGACTGCGCAGCGACGGTGTTGAAGACGAACAAGCAGGCCAAGAGCTCATCTTCTATCCTCGTGGAGAACAAGGACAGCTACATGTTGAATATATGTTCGGCAGACAACAAGTTCCTTATCGTAGAGCTCTGCGACGATATCCTCGTCGACACCATTGTCCTCGCAAACTACGAGTTCTTCTCCTCCATGTTTCGCCATTTCAGAGTCAGCGTCTCTGATCGGTATCCGGTGAAATTAGAAAAGTGGCGTACGCTGGGCACGTTTGAAGCGCGCAATTCGAGGGACATTCAGCCTTTTCTGATCACGGAGCCGCAGATTTGGGCGAGGTATCTGAGGGTGGAGTTTTTGACGCAGTTTGGAAACGAGTACTATTGTCCGCTCAGTGTGTTGAGGGTGCATGGTACGACGATGATGGAGCAGTTTAGACAGGAAGAGGAGGAGGCAAGGGGTATCGATGACGATGACGATCTGGAGGCGGATGGTGTCGAGGTTAAGAAGCCGGCTGCGGACAGCGGGCCTTTGTCACCAGAGGAGATACCAATTGAAGCAGCAAAGGATCTTGGCACCGACGACGCCAACGAGGACGTCTCTTCGGAGGCTCACTCGGGACCGTCGTCTGAAAGCTCTCCTGCGCCAACGGTCACAGCAGAGCCGGCGGACGAACCACCTCAGAATCAGCCCGTGCCAGAGTCGACGACTACATCACCTCTATCTGTGCCGAGCGCCTATGGAGCCGGAAGCGAGAACATCACAGCTTACGGAGAGCCGAAATCATCCGATACCCCTCTACCAAAACCGACAGATGGCACGCCGCAGGCCGAGAGCTCTTCATCCGACGCCTCCACGAACAACTCCTCAGACTCCGTATCTCGCGTTGACACCGCTACAGCGCCAACAGACAACGCCACCGCTTCGTCTTCAGGTAGTCCAGCAGCCAAAGCATCAAGCAACAGCACCGTTGCGAGTCCGCCTGCCCAGGGCCGCGGCTCCTCAACCCAGCCCAATGCGCCCGCGCCTTCGACCCAAGAATCCTTTTTCAAATCGATTCACAAGCGCCTTCAATACCTCGAGGCTAATAGCACGCTCTCGCTCCAATACATTGAAGAGCAGTCCCGCGCTCTCCGCGATGCCTTTGTCAAGGTGGAAAAAAGACAACTGGCCAAGACGGAGAAGTTTCTAGATCACCTCAACAGCACGGTCATGTTGGAGTTGAAGAGCTTTAGGAACATGTACGATCAGCTCTGGCAGAGTACCGTTATCGAGCTGGAGAGTATGAAGGAGAGGCAGCAGAGTGAGATGGGGGAGATTGGTACGAGATTGACTCTATTGGCGGATGAACTTGTTTGGCAGAAGAGAATGGCCGTTGTGCAAAGTACGCTGCTTCTTCTCTGTCTGGGCTTGGTGCTGTTTGTTCGCAGTGGGACGCTGGGTGCCGGTGGTGGTGGCGGTGGCAATGACATGCCCATTGTACAGCAGCTCGGCAGCAAGTATAGCAGTTTCTTCGAGTCGAGCCCGCCGCGCAGAATGTCCGAGACGGAGGGCATGAGTAGGCAGCGCAGGACGTTTCGTAACATGTGGCGCAGTGGTGAAGCAAGTGGGCATTTGAGCGATCATCATGATCACCGGAGGGATAGCGATGGTGGCGTCAGGCGTGGTGGGGACGGCAGTGACACGGAGACGGAGGGACTGCGTAGTCCGGTGCGGATTCAATATAGTCCGCCTACGCCTACGAGTCCTGCGTCGCCTCATGTACACGCTTCCCGACATCACCACCGTCATCATAGGGAAGATGCGGAGGGAGAACCGTCTTCTAGTCCCCCGCCGGTTCACTCTATTCGCACGAATGGCATACACGCCGACTCTGCCGGGGACAATGATGACGACGACTGCCAGAATGAACCGGAAACACCAATAACGACAACAACCACGGCAGAAGACCAAGCCACCAGGATCCAGGTCCTGGAAACTCAATCTAGTCCCGCAACGCCAAATGGAACAAGGGATTCACGACCGAGTTGGGAAGAAGTGGAACGAGCGGTTGACTTGTTGAAGGCGGAGGAGGAGGAACAACAACAACAACAAAATCAACAGCAGCAACAGCAACTGCAACACCAAGAATATCAGCAGCAGCAGCAGCGGCAAGGGCAGAAGAATAATGTCTTTGCTTCTTCGCCGCCGAATTCGCCGGGTGGGTCGCCGGGGAGGAAAAGGAGGAGGAAGAGGGAGAAGGGTGGGGGGAAGGCGGTGGGTGTGGCGGAGATGAAGAGTCCGCTTAGACGGAGTTATAGTAGTTTTGATGGGGGGTGTGGGGAGTGAGAAGGGGGGATTGGGGAATCGTGGTATGGCGTTTTCGGGGTGGTAGGGCTGTGGGATGTGTTATGTGTAGCGTTGGTAAGAGTGTTCGTGGTATACGGATATAGTAACCACGAATATTTTCCACGTCAAAACTTTCTTCCTAATTGAGCAGTTTGATAAAAGCTGTGGATTGTGGTTTTCAAGTCTTTGACCCTCCTACTAATACCTTCTGTGTTTCCACTGTTCTACATCTTGATCACTTCTCTTGACCCCTCGTTATAGAAACCTCACACGTCTTTCTTAGCTCCTCTTTCCCAATCCGGTAGGTTTGTAAAGGAGTGTGGATTACAGTACGCTCTTGCGATGGGCGCGCAGGGCGACCATGGCGACTACGGCTGCTAGAGCTACCGTGGCGATCAGGGAAACTGGGGCGAATATGGCGAATCGAGCGAACGGGGCGCACAGGCGCGAGTATGGCTGCTGGCGCTGCGAGGGGGCGTCCGTGACCAAAAGGGCCCTGGCTGTAATCGATAGTTTCACAGGACTTTCCTGATTGGGAAGTGTTCTATCTGAACTATCGGTCGGGGTGGTTTCCTACAACACTACAATGTGTCTCTGGGTTATTGCAAACATGGATTATGCCCTATTCTTCTGACAGGTAGTTGGCTTTGTGATGCTAATTCTCAAGAGGTACCTAGGTGGGTTCTGATAAATGTACACAACGTAGTTCCTGGTGGGTTTTTTTGTTCACTCTCTACCATGACCTCAGCTTCTATGACTTGCTCATCGATCTGCAATAGAGGAAAACGAGCGCTAGTCAGATGTTTTCGAATGCGGTAGCCCCAGCAAAGCCGTTGTTCGCTTTTGTGTTTACGATCTTCCCATTCTCTTTCGTCCCTTCACTTTTGTTACCAAATTCCGCATAACTTTCGTCCTTTCCAGACATGATGTATCCTAAGCAGGCAACATCCAGCTCAGGTCTGGATCGTGGTAAAACTCGCCACCTTACCAACACTTGTTGCGTGCTAAGAGGCTGGGGTCTAGATTAGGCAAGTTCCAAGGGTGTGGATTGAAGGAGCTTTCACAACGCTACAACATGCAGGTCTTACCTGAAGGATTGTGGGGGCCGAATCAACCACTCGTCCACGCTAAAGATTGCAGTGCAATCGGGCTCGCTCCACATATGCCGCGTGATGCCGACCAATTCATTAATCCGTTCGTTCGTTCGTGACGGCCTTGCTTGCCCGGTTCGAAGATCACAATGTAATAGCGCCCTACGATATCCGTACCTCCCTCCTCTCGTTATCGCACCGTACTAGGTCTCAGCCTTGCAATCCATGTAATCTGCTCGTTCGTGCTATGAACTGCAGTGCATCAATGAATGCCATGTCAGCCGCTCTTGACACCCGCGCAGAACATCTAGCAGCTCTTCTCTATTCTATCTGTCCTTTTCTATCTCTACCGTCCTTCCCACACAACACATTGCGAAGTGGATGTTCCAATGTCGAGGCAATACCAAGCGTTCTCTCACGTGAGAGATTGCTGTGCAGCGTTTTGTTCCTGAACGCAGCTCTCTTTTATCGCCACGACGCAGAGCAGACAAGCCAACTTGAAATACAATAGACTTCACAGCCCAAACGAAAGGGTTCCACGAACGATGAAATTCACAAGTAGACAGATGTTCCTTTCACTTCCAAGGTCGGTTCCTAGCGCCCCGCATGTCGCTTAGCGGCAGGCGAAACGTCGAACCCCAATGGTGTTCCATCCGACGCGCGCCCGTGTCACTTTGAGCCTTGTCTACTTCGCTCGCTCTGTGCTATCTGAATGTTTGTGGTGCGTCACTCCGATCACCTTGGTTGCCTGTACCGTCGTTGCTCACCCCACCATGCGCCTTCTGCAGCGCCAAGGCGAGGACAGCTTCCGACTCGTCTATCACGTTGATGAGCAGATACCGCCTTACGTAATCCTTTCGCACATCTGGGGAAACGAAGAGGACGAAGTTTCTTTCAAAGACTTGATCAATGGAACATACAGAAAGAGAAAAGGTTATCGCAAACTCGAATTTTGTGCACAACAAGCAGCTGAGGATGGTCTTGACTTCTTCTGGATTGATACATGTTGTATCGATAAGTCTAGCAGCGCAGAGCTTCAAGAAGCTATTGGCTGCATGTTCCGTTGGTATAGGGATTCAGCCAAATGCTGCGTATATCTTGAAGATGTTCGATATGATCCATATGAGTCTCTCCCGGTGTTTCCGGAATTCGAAAAGAGCAGGTGGTTTACTAGGGGATGGACACTTCAAGAGCTCCTTGCACCAAAAGACGTTGAGTTCTATACTACAGAAACTATTTCGATCGGACGAAAGTCACAGCTGATCGATGAGATCGCTGATATCACTGGCATTTCTACAGAAGCTCTACAGGGCACACCATTATCGCGCTTTAGTATCGACCAAAGGATGAAGTGGACAGAGGGACGGAAGACAACGCGCCAGGAAGATCTGGCCTATTCGCTACTAGGTATATTTGACATACAAATGTCACTCTTCTATGGTGAAGGCAGGGAAAGAGCGTTCGAGCGACTGAAGAAAAAGATAAGAAAGTCTCAAGAAACTGTTGGCTCGATGCCCCAGGAACCAGAACTTGTCGCACTTCGGTCTAACCACTTCGAATTCGTTTTGCATAGCCCCACAATGCTGCACGAGACAGACGCTCAATACAGCCTCCTGATGGGCAATGACTCGAACGAGGCCGGAAAGCCAGATCTATGTGCAGTGAAGAGAGGTGGTACCAACTTTCAAAACCTCAAAATCAACCTCCTCTACGGAGCTTACAACTATCAAAACTTCGTCCTTCGAATAGCGACACCAAATTATACACCATTGCGTGAAAATTGGACCATGACTGAACAATCCAGTGCAGGACCAATGAGCTTCTTTCTCGCAGATTGGAGCGGTGATGGTACGTTAGATCTCGTAATGATCAAGAGGTTCTACACTAGTACACAGAGTACTGAGGTTCGAATATTCTCTGGAACCGACAAGTGCCAAAAGATCTTATTTGAAGGCGGTACAAAACTCGAGGAAACAGATGACACATGGGCTTTTGGCATGGGAAAATGGGGTCAGGGCAAAAGAGCGGACTTGATTGCAATCAAAAAGTCCAAGACTGCAAGCAAGACCACTGAAGTGTACATTTTGGATGGGGATGATCATTTCAAGACCGTCAAACTGCACACTCAGACTGCCTTGCACGAGACGGATTCGAAATGGGACTTTGTAGTTGCTGACTCGAATGGAGACGGAAAGCCCGATCTAATCGCCATTAAAAAGAGCAGGACGACTACCAAATGCACAGAGGTGCATGTATTATCTGGAGCGTCTTCGTTCCAGGAATTCATTTTACGAGCGGAAACCCCGCTGTTCAAAAGCCACGGTCCATTCGAATTTGCCGTAGCGGATTGGACTAGGAATGGAAAGTCAGATTTGATTGCATTCAAGAAGAGGGAAACCGCGACTGGTAACACAGAGGTGCATGTCATGAGTCAGCTGATCTAACCTTACTGGTATAAGACTTTCAAAATTACCCTAATGTGTACTGTCTTTCAGTACATCAAGTCTACGACAAAATAGATGGCCACAGAGTTTGGATGTGAAAGAGCGTCACTTCACTGTCTCAATCAGGCAATTTGTACCGATTGGAATCGATCGCAACAACTTTCATAACCCTCCTACCGCCTGCAGCGAAATTATAAGCCAATTCAAAGACGGATGTTATCTATTCGTTGTGGCAGATTTTGCAAGAGGCCAGTCTTGTAAAGACTGTGGATGGGAACAAATCTCACATCGTTACTACACATCGTCCAAAGGTTTCGAGTTACAAAACTCCAAGCGGACGGCTCATCCACGCTAAGAACTGCAGTGCAAGGTTGGCTCCCAACTACCTCTTATCCAGGCTCGCTATCCAAGCTCCTAGGCTTGCTGCCCAACCTCCCAGAGTTGCTATCAGTCAATCAGTCAGTTGTCAGTTCATCTTTGCGGTTCAAACTGTCAGTCTGGAGGTAGTGAACTGACCTGATTGACTGCCAAGACATTTTTTAGAATCGCGAACTGAGACTG
>NW_026260234.1:0-38614 GCF_024291825.1 Alternaria postmessia | reverse complement strand
GCTGCTTCACGGTCGCCCATTTTGGTTGAGTACGTGGAGAGATAACACGTGTTTTGTGTGGGAGTGCTGAGATTTGTGAGTGATCAACATCCCCGGGTGATCAACATCCCGGTCAGCTAGCTTAATCCCCGCGCTCCTTGCGTCATTGGGCGTGTACCCTCCACGCTCGCGTTCTACAAACATCTTGTTTACACGTACTCGTCATCAGCACCGTTTGGAGCAGGCTCCAACCCCTCTACCCTGAGTATCAACGTCGCCCTACAAGCCTCGCTACTAAAACACCGACGCCGAACAAGGAGCTTAGAGGCCTCCCAGTACCAACATGGCCGACAAGATCAGCTCCATCACCGACCTCCCCCTCGACATCCTCGTACTCGTATTTCCCTACTTAGATGCCAAGAGCTTCCTCGCCCTCTGCAGCACGTGCAAAGCCTTCCAGCAACCGTCGATTCAACTAGATCCCGCGTACTGGAGTTACCTCGCCAGAACAACATTCCGCGTCCCGAACCAGCCAGTCGTACAACATGACGGCGACCGCTGGCAGAAGATGTATCGTCGTATGCTTACCCAGAGCCGCGTCTACACATGGGGGCATAACTCGCACAACCGCCTAGGGCACGCCCTTGACCCGGAGGACCATACACATGGCCGTCGTGGGCCTCGGATGAGAGCTGGCATGATGCGGCCAGGCAGGCGCATGTACGCGGCACACCAAGCCTTTCCGACAGAGATGGACAAGACAAGAGACTTGGGAGTCATTGCTGATATGCAGTGTGGTGGCTGGTCCACGACCCTGCTTACCTCAAAAGGCACTCTCCATACTGCCGGCGTCCTAGATGGCCAGCGGATACTCCTCGCTAATGGGCCTCTACAGCCGCTCCGCTTCCCTGAAGGATATCCTCCTACCGCTACCGATGCCCAATACGAAGAGCCAACCGTCGCGATTCGCCAGTTCTCCTCCGGTCGTGCACACATACTCGGACTCTCTGACAGCGGTCGGATGTGGTCATGGTACGATGTCAAGAAACCTGCGCTCCAGGTCAAATTCGCAACCCTACAATGGAACGAGATCTCCCTGAACGACACAACGCGGACAACGTCCAACTTTGGGCAAATAAAACAAGTCGTAGCAGGTTGGAGCCGCAGCTCTGCCTATGTACATGGCATCGGCATTGTCGTCTGGGACCCAGTCGAACGGGATCATGGTGAGGACGGCACCGATACTATGCTTGTCTTGGAACACGCCGAGGTCCCCCAAACCGGCTATCAACATGTCAAAGGAACTCGCGAGTCCGATGAGCAGAGGGCTCTAGGTCGAGAGGTCGGGGCGGTACTGAACTATGTTCTGCTTGAGCATTTTGTCTTGTTCACCACCGACCTTGGCAAGGTCTTCTGTGGTAAATTTGGAGCCAAGAACCAAGTCGAGGATGTTATTGAGCTTCGAATGGTGCGTCATGAGAAAGGAGCTCCTCTCGACGTTCAAGGCTCGTTCCGCAATTTTGCCATCTTCAAGGACAACGAAGTGATCACTGGCGATCAAAACTACCTTGAATCATGCTGGAGCAATCGTCACAATAGCTCTGGAGACATGCAAGGTCTCAAGAAGATTCCGGCTTTGCAGGGCACTAATGTCATCTCGATCGCTTTCGGTGACTATCACTACCTGGCACTCCACTCGAATGGTAAAATTACATCGTACGGCACCGAAAATGGTGGTTGTGGCTCTCTCGGTCTGGGCATGAACGATGACAACCTAGTCGGAAAGGCGCGCGGTATTGTATATGATCAATTTAACAACAATGGTCAGTTGCTCCCTCACGCATATACGACCGGTCGTCAGATTTGGTTCGACGCAAGGAAGAACGAGTGGCTCAAGGAGGTTGTACACGACCAAGCACACGCTGAAGAAAGCGCTTCGCGCAGGGAGCTATTTCTAAGCGACCATAACGTTCAGGGTGAAGTCAGCGAGTGGTTTGAGCAAGAAGGCAGAGCCTGGGACCAAGACGGTGGCGAGGACGGTCTTGGCGCATATTTCGCTCTCCAAGTGAGCGCTGCAGGATGGCAATCTGGTGCTTTGGTCTTGGTCAATGAGGACTTGGCTAAGAAGGAGCCGTCAAATAATCGCGAGGACAGGTCATTTCCCAGGCTCAAGCTCTCCGACGGCAGAGAGATGCCCGGTGAGAAGGAATCTGACGAGTGGAGAGAGGGACGTCCAGACTTCCAGCTCAACACCTAGACCGAAACACTTGAAGATGCCTTGATAGTGTCTTTGATTCAGTATAGCGTTTATGAGCTCTCAGCGTACGGCTTGTTTCTCAGATACAACTTACAAACACTAAGCTCATTAATCTAGTCACTCGTACCTGAACGAGTGGCTTGGCGGCAACGCTTTATCTTCTGTCACTGTCGCAGTTTGTCATCCAAACCTTACCAAAATGTGATGGAGCCTCACACCTTGTCATGTGCTAAAAACTTTGCGGTCGATGCTGAAGTCATGAAGCATGACTTCTGCTCAAAGGTCCGTACAGCGTCAGTTGCGAGAAAGCTAAGCGCAGATCATGAGAGGGAAGCTTTACCTCACTTGCATGCATTTGCGAGTCATAGAAACATTGTGTTTTAGCTTCATCATCTAGTTGACAGCGGTAATCTGGTAGTTAGCCGGCTATACGGCGACCTTCGATTATTCTGTTCGGTGTAGCTAGATATGGTCCTTGTCATCCCTATGGGTTAGCAGGACATTGCCTTTGGGTAAAGATGCCCTCCACGCCTTTGCCCTTTCCTTCTCTGCTTTTACCCATTCTGGCCCTCGTTTCTCATCTGCCTCTGCTTTCTCGATATCTGCATGTATCCTCGACCGTTCCGGATACGATGCTTCTGCTTTGTAGACATCGATTTTACCTGAAGCTTCATCCATCATAAGAGGGCCATAGTCGTGAACGACAGTCTGACAGAACTCTCTCCAACTCTTCCTCAAGATCTCCTTTCCGTCCTTTTGCTCAGTTGTTGACAGGCAGCTATACTCAAGGCTCCATAGTGCGAGTTGCTTCCAGCTGTAGAGAGACATGCTAGGTGCGCCAACCATGATTTGATAGAACTCATGGGACATTGAGTTGCTGTGGTTTTGTTAGTTTTGTGACCAGGGTGATGCGGGTTAAGAACAAGAGGCGTGGTGCAGAGTAGGAATCCTCATACCTGAAAAGCGACGGGTTATCCGAGTTGACCGTGCAGGGTATGCCCGCAGCCAGTAGTTCTGGATATGGGTGTTCCTTGACCTTTCTGCAAAGATGCAGCAACTCATTCGAGATAGGACAAAGCTCAATACAGATACCCGACCCAGGTATGAATTCGTCCCTCTTGAACCTTTTCACAAGATGCGGGTGCTTCAAGAGTGCAAACCCGTGCCCGATGCGCTTCGACCCCAAGGCCGCTGCGTCGTACAGGTTGGAGTTTGTAGGGTCGTCAGAGCCTCCAGTGTCGAGCAGTGTCTCACCGGCATGAAACATGAATGGTATTTCCACTTTCATCTCTTTGCAAGTTGCTTGAAAAGCAGCAAGCTCTTTCTTATAAAACCCAATGTGGTTGGGTCGGTCTTCTGCGCCTACGAGATCGAAACCTGTGCATGTTAGAGAATGTTGCACATGTTGTGTTCCATGTTGCTTACCGCAAATTAGATTTGGATACTGCAGCTTAAGCTCGATGCACTGCTTCATCTCCTCTCTCATCATAAAATCAGGTATCGACCTAGGTGTACAATATATGATCTTGAGTCCAAAGGGAAACTTGTCCAGTCGCCCTTCATTTTCGAGGCTTGCTTTCTTAGCTTTTAGTGCGTCTACAATGAGCTGCATCTGGGCAGAATTGTTAATCTCAACCTTGCCGTCGTCGGATGGGATAGATTTGTCCAAAAGCATAGGTCGGAGCTCAGCGTACATAACGTTCTCCTCGATCATACGGTCGATAGCGTTGCCTATGTACTCCTTGTAAACGCTCTCATAGTTCAACAACCCTTTAAAGGCTCTCGTGGCTTGATTGAAACGGGCCCATACTCTGTGTAGATATCAGTAAGCATAGGAACCATGTAGGGAAAGACCCACATACCCGTTTACAGTTTGTGTAGACCGATAGGCTTCGTCCTGGCTGAGCACCATCTTCGATCTTAGCCAGTTCTCAGCGGGATACAGAACGGCACGTTTGGGTTCCCCACAATGACGTGGTGGACGTGGTGGACGTCCTGCTTGGAACGTCTCGGGCTCTTCTTCTTTGTATAAGCCTGGAAACTTCTTTTCAAATTCCTTCCGGAATTTCTTCCATGGCATCCAGACAGTTTTCAAGTAGGCAGGGTTTTTGACGTCTCTCGGATTCGTCAATTTAGGATACGAAGCCGAGAAAATGTTAACGCCACGATTGACGGTCCCTGGATCAACGACATTGAAAACCATCTCCGTCTGACCAAGATGCTCTTCCTCTGTGATTGGTATTATACTGCGGATGTACATGTTTTCCATCTCGCGGGCTCGCACGAGCAGCAATTCAGGATGCAATTCGGCATTAAAGTGAAGATGTAAAAGAGCACCCTTCGGAACGATTTTGGCGATTTGGTACAGCTTGCTTTGGTGGTCTATCCGATCCTTGTTGGTGAGATATTGGCCACCCATGTCCCGATCATCGTCTAGCGGAAGTGCTTCTGAAGCCAGGTTGCCGAAGGTGACATTGCGCTCATATTCACGAATCGCTCGGATGATGTCTGCGGCTCTTTGCTCCACTTCGTCATCCTTCTTCTTATCCTCCGAATCGGAATCGCTCTTGTTAGGCCTTGCAGATCGATCCCACGCATCCTTGTCCTCAGCCTCAAGGAATCTGCGTCTGTTCTCATCATACTTCGCAGTTACCGTCTTGCTGCCTACTTCGGTGTCGAAAAATGCTCTCGCCTCAGTTTTCTTCTGATCTAGTTCCTCCATAGTCGAGGTTTTCTCAGCAGACATTTCGGTCACTTTCGGTTCTTCTGAATGTATTGGTATCTTCCTGGTGGGTAGCGGGCTGAGGGCCCTTTTTCTCTTCTTCGGCGAGTCAGCTGTAGTCATAACTGGCCTGTTCGGGTCCCCTGGAGATCCGTGCCGGTCACGTACAAAGCTACATCTAACAGTCAACACTAACTCACAAAACAGATACGAGTCTTCACTCAGGGACTCACAATGTGGGGATGACAATACCACACTTGGCCAACAACCCCGGACGGGTTCTGTGGGGCTCACTCGAAGTTTTGGATTCGGCGTCAGTGGGCATGCCGATGATGGTTGTATGAAAACGTCTATCACCGGCTGCTCATGCCACTCGAAATGAGGCTGCAGGTACAGTAATATGATAGATGCACGAATTCTCGGTCACTGTTCTTGATTGACCGGTTTGGGCTGTGTGCGATTCTGGATCTTCAAGACGGTTGCTAGATCCCGCAAAACGAGGTTGCTTCAAGGCACACCTCGTGACCAGGTGGTACTCTAACCAGGCGATGGATATGGTGTACCAAATTCAAGTACTACTGTCCCGCTTGTCGGCCTAATTTGCAAAACCGACTGTATTAGTTTCATTGCCCATTGATAGTTTCTGATGTAGTCTGTTCGCTGCGCCTCATGCCCCGCGGCTAAGGAAATGCGCGAGGCTGGGAAACAACTGATGCCTAGAGACATAGGCACGACAGAGAAGATATGAAGTTGCGGTGAGCTAGCATGGAAGTTTGAAGCAAAGAGAAGGACATAGGTCTCTGCTATAATGGATAAACGATGGATTTTGCGCGCTCGCTCGTGCTGGGGAAGAAGGGACGATGCCTACAACGATCGCGTGCCTGAGAACGCGCAAGAGATAGAAGGAAGGAGCAACCACATACATCAGCGCACGCTTCCTTGCGTATGATTCTTCCTTCTCTTAACAACTCGAATGGATGCGACACCACTTTCGATGCCTTTTCAATGCAAACCTCGTCGGTCGGTACAGCTGTCGCTATCGCATCGGTGTCACGGGGATGTCAGCCTGGTGCGTGCGCCTGTTCTGGTGTTGCGAACAACAGGCGAGTATGGCGATCACAGTTGAGTTCAAGCTCAACACGCAAGCGGGGCGCAGCGATCCAAACTATCGCGATGTCGTCGCGACAAACGGATCAGTTACTAAGAAGAAGTTGGAAAGTCAAAGCTGGGCAGAACTACCCTACGCTCACAAGATTGAGGCTATGCTCAAGCCTCATGCATTCTGCCATGCGCCAGACACCCTGTAGCCTAGCCACTGGTCCTGTCAGCCATGTTTGCCCCTCACTTCCCAGCCTGAGGCATCCAATAGCTGCACAAGCCCCAATCCATGGGGGCTGTGGGAGTGCACAAACTCCCGTGTCCTCGATAAAGTGTCTGGGCCTCCGACCGGACTGGTAACAGATGTGCCACACGCAGATCCGGTGGGCGATGCAGGCGCTTTTGGCCCCCAACTCGACGCGCGCGACTTTTACTGCTCCACGTTGAGCTTCGTCACCATCATTCATGCCTTCCTCGCCTCAGTTCCGCATCCGTCGTATATACTGAGTACGCTTACGGCACATTCCTACTGCATTATAGCGCGTCGATTCGGACCTATGCATCGTTTTCGCAGCGTTCAGCCTTCAATACGCGTTGAGCTTTGACGATAATTTGAGCGCTTATCGATATGTATTGGCTTCCATCAGATGAGACCGGGAAGATATCACTCAATGAATTACAACTCGATATCGTTGGTTTCCTTGCCATCTTGGGCGAGGGTTCCGTGCTCGCCAACGCTCAGGTCTCGACGCTCTCGAGATGGATATACCTACCACGGTTGATCCCGGCACCTCAAGCGCTGATGAGGCCGACCAGACCGACACAACTGGATACATTCTCGGGATGGGTAACGGGCATCGTCAGCGGGAATCATAGAGACTACATTAATCATATCGGAAACATTGTCTGGTAAGTGTATTTCTACAAACATTCTTGCTATTGGTAAGCTTCCTCGATAAATACCACAACACGTCTACCGGACTACGCAAACCACACTAGAAGCCACGCGTACCGTTCCACAACTGCGACAGTACCGGACAATGCTGATCAGGAATCCACCAGTGATGCCGACAAACTCGCTCCTTTCTCGGTCCGCGTCGTCAAGATAAAACGCAAAGACGACCTACCACTCAAGGCTAAGACCTTCGGTCCCCTCACCGTCGTAATACTTATCGGTTTCGCCCTCTCCGCCCTTCTTCTCGCACTATCGATATGGCAAGACGATGGCATGTCCGTCGTAGCCACGGTACTCCTGTCGCTCCTCTCCAGCCTTATCGGTCTGGGCAACAAATGGGTGTTGCAACTTCCTAAACGCAAGGTCAAGTCGGGAATAGTTCCCCGTGGCGATGTCGTTATACGGTATCCTAAGGGTAGTTTTCTCATCGTCCGCTGCGAGGAAGACGTTGCTCGTGAATTGTACTTCGCACCAGAGAGCATGGACTACGTCCTTACGCATGGCCCGGCTTACCGAATCCTAAGTCTGGTGGGCACGATGATGCTCATGGGCGGCGTCATATGCCTTGCCAACGCTCAAATTCAGGTCCAAATCGCATGGGCAGGTTCCTACATGCTACTCGGTGCCTCATATTGGATAGTCGCTGCCTTGCCTAGCAAAATGCATTGGGACACGTCTTGCTACACAGTCATCAACGAATGTCTCTCCGACTCTGAAATGGACAAGAAAGGATATCCTTCAGAAAATGACACATTCACACAAGCTCTTTGGAGGGCAATCTGTGTCACCAAAGAAATCGGATGGGTGCGAATGAGCGCCGCATGTCCAGATACTGAAGCTTGGCGCGAATGGCTAATGGAGGCAAAAGCATGTAGCGAAGACTTCAGGTTAGTTGAGGGCGAAGAACCGTCGAAAGGTAAAACGATGTGGGAGATACCAGAATGGGACGCACAAGGGTCTTTGGGGAGGCTTTTGGCCGAGCAAGCGAGAAACGACAAGAAACTGATAACAGAGAAAGTGGAATCGGTTTGACGACTTTTATTTGACTTCATGGACATTCTTTTGGGGTTATGCATAGCGATGGGACACGACCTTGCGGATCATCATCATACGACTTACGAATCACGACTCGAAACGACACATTCATCACGAATCGATCGCCTCGAGCATATATTGACGAATTGCGCATACCATTTACTTCAACGCGATGTACTTAAAATTTCCAGCACATTTCGTTACTAAGAAATCACCAATACGTGTTGCATCTTTAGCGCTTTGAGCGTTCTTGTATCTATAGTATCGTTTAGAAGAGGCTGAGCATTATGCAGCCTGGGGTGTGTTGGCACCTATGCGGCTGTGCATTACAAACTCCACCTGTCCCTCACCGGTTTCTGTTAGCCTTCGAGTGCGTATATTCACCTTTGATACTCTCCAGATTATAACTCGTTCTAGCTAGAAACTGATACCTCCGCATGCTAAAGTATCCCAAGTCATGCAACCCGCGCCATCGAATTCCTCGCAGCCAGCCTTGCCAGCTTCAGCTCCAGACCCCGCTTCGGCCTCGTCAACTTCACATCAAACTCAAACTGCGACACCCTTGGTAAGTCAATCAAACGCAACGAGCACACCTGCGTCCTTGAGCCCACGTGCGACCTCGAGCCCATCGCCCAGCCCACCAAATAGAGCTCCTAGCGCAACGTCGTCATCCACGACTCAAAACGACACAGCAACTCACCTCGCTCCTGTACGTGTGAAGTTTGACAGCCTGCCTCAATGGCTGCGGAAAGATTGGGATTTGAAACTTCTTGCATTGCTTGCGCTGGTGTGGGGCATCAAGACGTATAACGAGCAAATACGCGGTAACAAGCTTAATGAGATGGAGGCTTGCAGAAACCACCCAGTATGTTTCTTCGAGGTATGCTGGTTCATATGATGCGCCGATTAACAGCGTTAGAATAATCCAGCATTACAAAACACCTCACTGTGCACTGAGATGAGAAAGGCACACGACTTCGATGAGCTTGTTAGAAGAAGCACTGAACGCGTTCCGGATATTGTGTACTACCCACTTGTATGGCGAGACATCTTTAGAGCATTCTTTCCTGTTCTTCTTGTCATTCTCGCTGTATGGAGAAGTCGGCGGAACATGGACTCATCTCGCCTGGGGCATGATCAAAACACCTTACGCCCGAACCTACGACCTGCTGCAGCAACCTTTGATAGATTGCCTTATGCCACAGAATCTCTAGAAGCTATTGACTTCTACGAAAATGCGCCTCTAGATCACTTCCTCGACGTCCACAGATGGAGTGAACGAAAGCAAATGTCCAAGATCTTCCGGACATTGTTTAAGTTGTTCGGAAGGTTTCATCACGAGTTTCAGGTGGTGAGTCGTGCAGAAATAGCCTGTATGGTTAGCAAGCTGAAGTGAACGCTCGCAGATCTCGAACCCGTGCCTACACTATGAGCGATTGTACCGTGCTGCAATGTTTCAGATACGCGATACTTGGCAAGATGAGCCTGGCGCAATCACAGTTCCGAAGCACTACATACCTTACAAAAATGGTTGGTGGGAACTGTCCATGATGCAAGAATCTGGAGCAATGTACTGGGATCATCAGCAAGGTCAGCGAGTGGTACTTGACCAACATCCCTTATATCCATCAGCACCGCACAAACACATGTCTCTGGTGTTGGCTGTTGAGAAAAAGTTATCCCTGACCAAAGTCTCCGTTTGGCTCTGCGGACTTGTTGTTCTTGGAGCATCTGCCTGGTCATTGAGATACTCGACATCCACAGAGTTCCTATCATGGATTACCATATTCGGGGCTGCGACTCTCTTTGGTGGCTGCCTGGGGATCTTGTATCTCCAATTGCATTTCGTCAAGAACCGATATACCGATCGGTTTCGCCTTGCCCAAATGCGAGCCAGGATTTTCTTCCAGAGATTACATTGAGGCAACAGAGGGGAAAGAGCCTACTCGTTGAGTGCTTTACTGATCATGAGTAGCGTGTCTGGCTCTTGAGCTACTGAATAAACGATCTTTTTGAGCACCACGGTCACACCACGTCTGATTTGTTACATAGTATTTATAAGACAAGTCTCATTCGTACACAATGAGGGCTCGACCCATGTATTAGTCACTACATGTCACCAATGCACTTCACCAAACCAAGATTATACCCTCTAGTCAGACGCATGAACAGAAAGTGATGTACACTCACCAAGGTAGTGCATGTCAACCTTTGATTGGTCTTGGCTATTGAGCCGTCATCTATTGTCGAGTCATCTCCGCGTTAAAATGCTGAATATTCATGGTTTTACATGTCTGAGCCACCCTTTCTCGAGGCAACTCGACAGTTTAGTTCAGCGCCGATGAGGACCCTGACTGATCGATACCTAACGGCATGCTAAGGACTGAACCGTCAAGGCTCCAGGATATGCCGTAGCTAGCATCTTGCACTCTACGATGCGTTAACTAACGTAAGAGTCATCTGCTTGGTATCTCGCACACTCTTTGTCTCTGCATCTCTCCCGCTATGTTCAGGTAGCGCTCTTCCACCGCTGTTCGTAATCGACCTTCCTCCTCACAACGCTCCTCAACCACTTCTCCAGATTCTCTCCTTCAACCTGTCCATCGACGTCCATGGCCTCGCCCTCGGCTTCTAGCCTTACGCCACCCTCCTCTTCATCGTCTTCCTCTCCGCAGCACGCATCCTCGGCCATTTGACATGCCTCGTTCCACTCTTCGTAACTAAACTTTCCTTCGCTCTCCCCCAGCAACATCTTTCTGTCGCCCGAGAATGCGAAGACGTGGACTGATCGTATGGGCTTTGCGCGTAAGAGTTCGTTGGCAGTTGGCGAGAGGAGAGGTGGGAAGGAGTTTGTAGATGGTGAGGCGGGTTGTGCAATCATGACAGAAGTGAGAACTGTGCGAAGGGGTATCGACGCGGAAAGCAGGGCGAGAAGCGCGGTATGTAGAAGATGTGGGAGGAGGGTTAGCGACTGTGTGAATGTTAGCGATTAGTGATACAGCAAGACGATTTAACTGTTGAACGTACGGTGTTGACACCTGCTGTGCTATCCTCTTCCGGTAAACTTCTAACTTGCAGTGTGACTTGTACAAGCGTCCGTGGTATCGACCTTGTCAAGATGATGCTGCGCAGTGTGTTGTGAACAAGGGTTTCAAGATGCCTTTCTCTTGGGCCTTGAGCCATGTTAGTAACCAAGTCGCGATCCCTCCTCTAACGATTGTACATACTTCCAACACCCATAGCTGGTCTGACATTGACCTCGATCGCAGCTTCCTCAGGCAGTTCGTCGCGTCGTTGTACTTCGATTGGGCCATTGACGGCGCCAATGATCGAGTAGCCATTGTGGGTGTAAGTCGCAGAGCCGTCAGCACGGTTCAGATGCGTGAGAGTAACTGTAGGCGCGACCATGATTGGGTGTGTCGTTTCGTATGCGCGTGTCGTGCAGAGTTCGATTGCTGTATGTCTGATGGTGTAGTGCGGTAGGAATTGTACGCAGCAGGCAGAGTAATGACTAAGCGAGGCGTTGAGAGAAAGACAACAACACCTATGCGCAAGGATTTGAAGAAGAGTGGTTGTAGTATGCGCTTCTACACATCAGTGACGACCATGTCCAAAAGTTTTGGTGGGGATGCAGCTCAGTCCACCACGCGGCTCAAGCTTCAGACCTCGGTGCATCACCGCGGCCAGCTCAGCCATGCTTGCCGATGCGACAACAGAGCTCCACGCGTGCTTTCACCGCCATAGACATACAGCGCATCGTCTCCACCCATTATAACCTCAACTTCAATATCAAACATCGAAGCCGATATATATAGAACATCATGGCAGGCTCATCGCGCAACGCATCGCCCATCAAGCGCCTCATGACTGAACTCCAAACCCTACAACACGACCCCAACGATGCGCTTCTCGAACTCGGACCTACGGATGATGATGTGATGCAATGGAGAGCCGTCATGAAGGGTGTAGAAGGAACGGCGTACGAAGGTACACACAAACCCGCAATTCACTCTACCTATACCGCTTCACTTCTATACACGACCACACACAAACCTCATTCACTCGCTAACACCTCACAGACGGCTGCTGGCTCCTTTCCATCTCGATTCCTTCGCAATACCCCCTCTCTCCACCCACCATCCGCTTCGTAACACCCATCTGCCACCCCAATGTCGATTTCAAAACCGGCGAGATCTGCCTCGACTTACTCAAGACGGCGTGGACGCCCGCGTATACCATCTCTAGCACCATGACGAGTATACACCAACTGCTCACTAGTGCTGAGCCGGATAGTCCGCTAAATGTGGATGTTGCGCAACTGTTCAGGACAGGTGATGAGGTTGGTGCGAGGAGCTTGATTAGGTGGTATACTATTAGCGAGAGATTTGACTGGAAGAATAAGAGATCTGCATATTGATATGGTCGAAGCAAGAGATGGTATGGCGCAGTTGGGCGTGGGTGACGCATACAGTGAATTTGTTTTGGCGTTTGGTTTTGATTGAGATACCTATTACGGAGAGTACGCGAACGCTTCATGTATTCGCAATGGATTATACTACCAACACATCAAATCTGGATCGCGTAGGCCTGCTCCGTCCGTCGTATGCGCTTTGAGCCGTGGAGCCTACTGTTGGTGGGAATACCGTGCTGACCACTTCTCACAGCCGTGCCCATCGTGATACCCTTTTTAACGCAGTCTGACATATGCACCCCACGGCTTCGCTCCACCTTCAGCTCTCCACCAAACTCCGCGATTACGCATCTCATTGATCGACAACGCGATATCTAGCGAGAGGCAATCATAGACGAGGAAGATCGACCGTATGCCTTCCTATCTGAGCGCGGTTTCTACAAGCGACGTAGATCGGCCGCTAACTTGACGTCTACATTCAATGTGTTGCTGACTGCGTTGGATGTAGTACGTACTCTTCATGCACTTTACACATACACGAGGAAGTCGGTTGCAGTCAAAGGAAGGTGTCTCCGAATTGCTTTTGGCGCTTATGCCGCGCATGTGCGGGTGGCTTGATAATGCAATTCGCAATGAGGCTTGAGCGAAGATCGATGTGTTGTGCTCAGAATAGAAACTCCCTGGGCATCGTGTGGAGATGGAGAAGGCTGTAGAAAAAGCAAGGCCATAGTCGCACGGGTGACATAGGCACATGACACGCATTGTAAGCAGCGGGAGCTAATCACCGTAATGGCCATGCCGTACCGCGCGCTTGAGATGTCAAGTGGAACCAGTATTGATCCATGCTTGAGAAGAGGTATACATCTAGATCCATGCACGGAGTCGTGAAAAACACTCAGAGATCATTCGTGGCGGGTAATTGCAATACATATGCACGAGTACACCTAGATACAGTAGAACACATTGTCCGCCCCTTGGACCCCTTGTATCACTCGCAGCATGACAAATACCCCAACCGAGAAAATCAAGCAACGGAAAACATTCGGATCTACACACTCCGGCTATGGCGCAAGCTTCCATAGCTCAATAATTCATAAGAGGCGTCCTCGTAGTCCCTTCACTCGCCTACGGGGCCCCACATTTCACTCCACTATCCTCAGCTAGTAAGCGCGGAACTATACTACGCAAGCCACAACTCCCAAGACTCGAATTATCCGCTTCAGTTGCTACACATGGAGCCTCAGTCTCCACATCTTCTGAGGTCATGCGAGCACGATCGAGCGATGGTGGCTTGTATCAGCAGCGTCACTGCTATCGGTATGGGAAGAAGGCGTGTTTGCGCGAGAGTCCTTCCGTACTGCCCTTCCGATATATCCCTAGCTTCTTTGATCATGCGGTGAAGACGTGGCATCAATGGTCTCAACCCGCAGTCACGGTCCATTGAGTGCGGCGCCAGCCTTTGCTTGAAACGGTGACTGCGCCTTCAAGGAGAGATTCGTGGTCTGGTATGCTCGGTGTTGAGACACGACGAGTGTACGATACGGTTTCTAGCTCTTCTGGCACATCGTCAGGGACTGGTTCCGTCTTGATAATGGGCGACTGTTCTTTAATCCCAGACGATTCTTCACTTCTGACTGTCGGTAATGGAACTGGGAAGTAGGGCGCATCATACGGTCCTGGTAGTCTCTGTGGTGGCGACGTCCATGGGTAGATTGGTGAGAGTATTGGTCGAAGTGTCTCTTGTTGAAGCGATTGGAGATACTGGTTTGGTTCCTGATCCAGCGATGGTAGTCGAATATAGTTATCATCTCGTCTCACCGATGTCGACTTCTCTTCCACTTTATCATCGAAGCTCTGCATCTTTTTACTTGGAGTATTCAACTCCTCTTGATATGAGTCTTTTCTTTGGTGGATAGGCAACTTCTTCTCTTGCGTTATGGCCAAGTCGTTTTGACCCACACCGGAACTGGTCATCCTTCCTTCTCTTCGCGCGACAAGAAACGATCGCAAGACTGTTGCAAAAAGAGCGAACAACAAGATGGCTTCAGAAAGATGCTGCAGATAAACAGGCGGATGCCAGCTTTCTGTACTGGCAAGACTTGAAGGTTTGAAAAGTGGAGGCATGAGTTCAGAAATGACGCCGATGGGTGGCAGGTATGGCTTGCTGGGGTCCACTCTGACTGTCAATCGCGTGGGATGATGCAGGTCCTAGATGAACTAGCTACTCGGTCAGTTGAGAAGACGGGAATACAACCGCTTTCATACAACTTACTTGAAGTAAAAGCGGAAGGACTGTTAGCATAAGCACTAGGGTCCGGATCCTCCGTTCGATAGTATCCAGCTAATAATACTCGGGTACGGTTATTGTCTCGTTCTTGTAGGATTAGCACCGGGGTCAACGTATAAATAAGGATATCCGCATGTGAGAGTCAGGTTCGGTTCCTGCGTCCGATCTCTACGGAACTGCGCCATCCTGATTTGCGTATATGCTTCGACGGCGACATCAGCAAGCCCAGATACCGTTGAAACATTGAGGCAATCGGCGAGCTAGCTCGGCGTAGACCTGGTGACGAAGGCTGGTGGGCAAAGTGAAGCGTAAGCCCACGATGCGCAAATCAAGCAAAAGGCAACAAACTGGTCATGTTCAGCTGCGACGAATCGCGCCTGTGCAAGGCATACAGTACGAGTCTTGCTGGGGCACGCATGGTTTGGTGCCCGGCTTCAGCACGACAGCCAGTGTCCTTGATGCTTGGCGGGGGTATGTTCAGCTGAGTCCGTAATGGTGGCGTCGTTTCGTGGCGTTAGCCACTGGTTCATTGAGCTAATCGGCAGGGATGACCCGAGATCTGATCCTGCGCGAAGGGACAACGGCGAGCTGGCTGAGCTCCTTTGGCTAGGCTTTCGCGCGGTAGTAGGGTCCGCCACTTGGATGGATGCAGTTGCGCCATTACGGGCGTTGGACTGAGGTGTGGTCGGTGAGTAAGGCGCCCCGTGATGGATCCGTTTCAGCTTCTGCAGGAACGCCAACCGAAAGGCAAGCACTCATGATACGTCCGGAAGCAACTCAAGCACATGTAAGAGGGGAAGCTAAACAAAGAACCACGTTTGCAGCGAAATAGAAACCTGGACTGCCATCATCATGATCAAGGAAACGCTCGCCGGGTATCTGCTTTTTGCGGGGCAGTTACCATTCTCACGATTCTCGGCGGCAGCGGAAGTCACACCACGTAAGAGGCGGCTGCTACGCGAAGCTGATCAGTCGCTATCGATATGTCCAGGTCTTCGCCAAAAGAGATTTCGGAAGTCGTACAGGACATGTGGCTGTCGAAACTTAAGGGTATTCCTCACGCCACAAGCCGCCATTCGTGGAAAACTCGCGATCTCGAGTACCTCGCGCGATCCCCACAACAACACTTGTATCCTCAAAAGCTGGGCAAACCTCAAAAACAGGTTCCCGGTAGCGAGTGTGCGTCGAGTTACGGCGAGGTTAGTTGCTGGTCAGCTGGATGTTTTGGACAGGACCTGGAAGATGCCGATCGTATGGAATACCGCTCTTGAAGCTACTGAGATGCAATTACATGTAGTTGCGGCGTCAGAAGTTGATACAAGATAATCGCTTTCTGACCACTGATTTCATATTCTATTGGCTGCGGTTGATATTACTTCCACCAGGCGTCCGATATTCTGGTGACATCAGGCTTCCAGCAGCTACACCACATATGCTGAAACCGACAAGCTAGTATTCTCTGATCCTTGCGTAGATCGAGTACGCCTCCGCGAACACCTTCCTCGTCTTCGGAGACGCCGTTGTTGCGAAGAGATCTGCATTTAGCGAATCTGAGATTGACACCCGCAGCTTCCAAGCAGGAACAGCGGCTCATAGTCAAACACGCGACAGCGTAGACAGACCCCTGAATGCAACGTTATCAACCCCTCGATGGGAATGGTCGTGTCGATCTTACGCAACGTCAGTTTAGCTTAGTCTGCTCATCACGGCGATGCCGTCGCCACGTCGCCACGTGACCCGCCCCTACATTAAAGCTTCTGTATCCGGCAAGTGGTAGGTTCTGCAGAAACAATGGTGCTATCTCAATGAACATACTCAATAGCGAAGAAGGAATTGCATTCTGAGACAGCGTATGCACAGCATATAATAACCTCGGGACTATAACTCAACCACTTCATATTATGGTAATTGACCGTCTGGGCATGTTCACGAGAACCTTCCTCACCTCTTCGCGGCGGACTACGAAGACACCGATGCGAACATAGTGCTCGCTTAGGCTAGACTTCTGTATTACCAACCCCCTGACCAAGCTGGTATGCCCATTGCTTTCTTTAGTCTCGACGATACATAGAAGCGTGAGCTCTCTTGGTATGTCTTCCATGGGTATGTCAAGTATGATCTCTTCTTTGTCGTAACCACTTATGTCATACGTATCGATAGCCGCGTGGTGAGTAAGATGAGGTGGAAATATACCTTTTATCGTCATTGGCTCTCCGTAGGAAGGGCGAGGCTTTGAATCCGCGTAGCGACCAATAAGCCATGAAACTGACGCAACTGGCCCGGAGAGCTTTACAAACCCTGACGATATCCGGCCGAAACGATAGTTGCCGTGACAAGATACACTTGCATCTTCAACTGTCGTTAAGTAGTCTTCAGGTCTGTAGTTGACCCGGCACGCTGCGAACGAGACCCGGCCATCGATCGAGGCCCAGGACCATGTCGGTGCGATGTAATCGACATATCTGCGTGCGGGATGCACATTTTTGTCAGATTCACAGACGCCGCAGTACGAGGGGTCCCGCTCCAGTCGCTGGCAGGTGTCCGGGAATCGATTCCACAGGCAGTAATAGTGAGGTATACGTTTTATCAAGTGAAGAGTGCCGATTTCCTTCGGCACATAGGTATATATCGGTTGCCAGAGGAGAGAGGCGGGTAGTGACGACTGCCATAAGCCTGCAAGATAGCCATCACCAAGTTTACTAGATTCAATGGCAACGATTGTCTGTGCAATACCCGACAAAGCTGTAAGCTTGTCATTTGGGAAAGTCAAGTTGCCCATGGAGTAGAACTCAACAACCGAGTACCAATCTTGATAGACGGACGTGTCGTTCAAGCCAGCGTACAGTGTTGTTTCATGAATAACAACAGGTCGGAAGATCGATGTGAATTTATCCCAAAGACTCTGGACATTTGAGATGTCCTGAGAGGCTTTTGAGACATACTTCGTAGGCCATCGGTCGTCTTTGGGTTCGTCTCCAAGCTGTAGTCGTTTGATGTTGATATATGGATGGTTTCGCAAACTGGCAGGTAGACCTTGATGATAAGTCTCGCATGCAACAAACTCTCGGCATTCCCAAAAGAGCTGTTCATGTCCAAAATGAAGAACGCGCGGCGAAAGTATGCGCTCCTGTAATATCCAGCAGCGCTGATTCAGCGGCTCATCCGCGAGTTTCTCGGTCCACAAGTCCTTGTGTAATACCAAACGATACTTGACTTTCGCCGGTTTTCCATCATTATCACGCCCACTGTCGTGCATCTGAATGTAGACTTCTGTAGGTAATACAGTTCGTCCATCTCTTTGCCGAAAGCAGCCTCCAGTGCTACTGTCCGATGCAGTGGCAGCTATATTGATGAAGGAATACATATAAACCTTACTCATCAAATCAGCCTCCTGCTCCCAATCATGCGTATCATCCTGAATGATACACAAAGAGTCTATCCACAGGTAGCGTATGGAGAGAGTTCTAGCAATTTTAATTGCATCCTTGAAAGTCGGCGGTAGGTAATGATGACGTATTTCACGACGATGCTCCAGTATGTTGGATTGAGTCGTTCTGATGAGTGGCGTCGTACCCCAGCAGTGAGAAAGCGTGGCGTAAGGCTTATTGGATAGAGGAAGTGTTTCGGCACGATCTAACAGTCGTACCAAATCGTCTTCGAACGTACCGACATCAAGTAAACGTGTTGGAGCCCAAGATTGCGGGCTTGCCAAATTACATCGGCCATGATCTTGAGTGCATTGGCTCAACCAGCGACGTATCAGATCCCAGCTTTGGGGTGAGTCTGTAGACGAAGAGGGCGTATATTCGACTAGGTTACCTTCACTAATTCGTGAGTGATGTTTAAAAGGATCAGTAATATAGTACCCACTGACCATTGGAATCCTCGGCGACCTCGAGGATAAAACGCATATTGAAGCCATAGCCACTGCCTTTGACCTTGAAGCCATAGCCGTACTTCTGGGACTCGATGTACCCGTCGTTGTGGCTTTTGAAAGTCAACTCTAAGGAATTTTGCCAACTCGCTGAGAACTTATCGACTCGACATGTGGTTGGAAAGAACTTCTCGAACCAATCTAACCAACTCAAGGGTTTCAACTTCCTTTCCCACTCCGGCCGTTGCGGCGGTTTACATGGGCTGGCCCAGGTGTTTTTCAGGGAACGCATAAGTTCTGTGCATATGCCGCAACCATTCTTGCAACTTTCTTCGAGCGATTTGAACGTATGGTGATGAGAAAAGCTAGCATGCGTATCGTAACGAGAAAAGTCAGCTAATCTGCCGATGGAGGAGCCAATTTTCAAAAAGAGGCTCTGGCATGCTTCGCACAACTCGTTAGTACTAGTCGAAGCCATGGTGAAGATGAACGATGTTCTTGAATCTACAGCGCGCGTAGACCAGTGTGTGATCAAAGTATGGCATCGCAATTTGTGATTATCATAAATACTGGACATCACATGACAGATGGTAGGCTGAGCAAGAACAGCACCCCACTTCCTCCATCTGGTTGGTTGGCGCCTACAAGGCTCCATCCATTCGTCAACTTGCTGCGCCCTGTGCTACCGCCACATTGTGAAACTAAGCGAACATATAAGGAACGTATAATAGCATGGATAGCAAACCCCAGGTTTCTGTAACGATAGCCCAAATCTGGGAGCCGTGAGTACCGCCGGTGGTCAGGCTATTCAAACTAATCACAAGTCACCGATAAGCAATTCAGAGAGGGCAAATCTCAACAAGCACCAGTATATGCTGTGATAGCATCACATTGTGTAGTCACTTCCACAAGCATGAAATCGTACCTAAGATACCTCTCCCACACCTCCTAAGACCCTCTTATCACTCCCCGTAACCGTCTGCCCTTTCGCCTGCGCAAAGTTCGCACTGCGCTCATGCGCCGGATTGGGGCTATAGAACTCATCGACGATAGGATGAATCATAACAGTTTGCTTGGAGATAGTGAGCGTACTGTTTGTTGGAACCGTGACCCAGTTATCTGTCATTGTTAGTTCAGTCGAGAGGAAAAGGTACAAAAAGTAACATACCCCGTTCAAACGTCAACGGCTCGCTAGCCACCAGCACAATATCACTTCCCTTATCCCTGCGTTCCATAACATAGTCCCTCTCCCTATCCTCATCATCCACAGAACTCGCACCAGCATCCGAGCCCACCGACTGGCCATTGAGTTCCCTCCAACTCGTCCCACTGCTAAAGAACAAGCTCGCCGCCTCATCCGTCTTGCTACTCACATACCGCGAGCACACAACACTAACACCGTCTGTGACAGCAAAGTTGAGCAGACTCCTACTATCTTCCTCCCCAACCCCACCCCCTTGTTCCCCAACAACATCCCTGATGAACCCGTTGAGCCGTTCAATCGTCTTCAGTATCGCTTTCCTCAATACCGTATGTCCAAAGCCCACACCAGCCTCCACCTCTTTGTCCGGGCTTATTCCCGCTTTATCTAAACAATCCAAGAATGTAGCAAACGCCCACTCACTGTCTGTTGAACCACCCACAACATTGAACCACTTCTCATCCAGGCCCATAGCAAGCCGGCGTTTGATTTGTTTCCAGCAGCCGATGCCGCCATTGTGCATGAACATGAGGGACTTGTAGGAGAACGGATGGCAGTTGCTGTCGCTGAGGTTGCCTTCAGTTGTGGCGCGCACGTGGGCGAAGATGAGTGAGGATGTGGTTTTGGAGGCGATGCGCGAGAGGTTTATGCAGTTCCATGCTGGAATCGTGGAGGTGAAGACACAGGGCGTGAGGCCCAGGGAGGGCGACGTGTAGTAGCCGATGCCGAAGCCGTCGCCGTTGTGCGGGCGGCGCCTGTCCTGGTGATGAGTGCGTTAGTAGGGGAGATGTGGGTTCGTGGGAAGAGACGTACTAGACGGAGGCGCGAGTCGAAGGACTGTGTGAGGATGGAATGGGAGGGGTTTAGAATGAGCTCTGAGAGGAGTATCTCATCCTTGCCTTTGTAGACCTTTGGTTGTTAGCTGTAGCGCGGCGGGTGTAAGATGCCATACTTACCATGAATCTACACATGATGGGTGGGTGTTGTTGTATATTCGACGTTCAGTACAACGGTATCATGCAGAATTAGCGATTGTGATATGACTGTTAGGAGTTGTGAAGATGCTGGTGAGTTGGCTGCGAGGTCGGCGCGGCGGTGTGTTCGCGATGATTGCGCCATCGGTCCAGGGCATTGCTTGAGACATCATTGGGTTGTGCAAGTTGTGCAGAAACACGGTCGACACGCGCAGACAGATAGACAGAAGCCATTATGAATGGCACGCGACATGCTATCGCGAACCGAGCGCAGAAACAACTAACCCCACGCGTGGTTCGCGGAGGTATGCCGGCGGGGGTGTTCAGGGTTCCGCGGATGACGCACTTACTTTCCCAGCTAGCTCCGTTTAGTTCACGACTTCCTGGGTTCGCGCTCGTCTCGTGATGACCCGATTACAATCACTTAGGATTGGACCTTGCTTTGATTAGTTATGACAAGACGTTGATTTGCTGGCGGTGTCTGAAGTAACAACTGTTCTACATTCAAGCACGGTAGTGGTGATGCTCGTTCACAATCACATGAATCTTCATCATCGCGATAGATTGTGTTGTAGACCGATTGCTCGGCGTTATATTCAGCTATCTGTCTGGCGCGGCTGAACTGCGAGCGCATGTCACTCTTCCACCCAATGTGTAGAGCTCCATCCAGAGCAGACCGCCCAGTCCAAACCATTGCGATCTTCAGACAGCTAGGCAAACACGCAACGCCGGGGATATGATGCGGTTAATGAACATGGGAGGGGTACAAGACGGTGTATCTTTAAGGCTTCATTTAAATCATGGCGAAGTGATAGCTGGAAAGGATGGGGGTATTGCCAAGGAAACACAAAGGTCCTCGCAATCATAGCGCTTCCGTGGATCATGTATCATATCGTGTATGATCTCCGACTTCATCCAGGATACCGCAAACACTACTAGTCGGGCTCTCGTGGCTGGCTAGCGTGGTAGAAGGGCTGCACTGCAAGCAATGCAACATTCAACTTTGGACTCGTCACGGATCTTGTCCCGTTTACATGTCCATGGAGTCACCTCCGTTGGCAAAGTTGAAGTTTTGTTGTTGCTGCTGACCAGCGGCGCCGAAACCGAAGTGACCCTCCTGGTTGACCTGAGGTCCGGCCTCGCCCATGTTCTCAGCCTCACCCTCCTCGTCGGAAAAGTACTTCTCGATGATGTTGTAGGCCTTCATGTAGATCTCCTCGTTGGCGTTGTTCTGGCACTCGTGGATCTTCTCCATGCCGCCGACCTCCTCGATGAAGAGAGCGTAGCGGTTGATGGGCTCGCCACCAGCACCGCCCTCGCTGGCCTCCTTGTCCATCTCGCCGACCTTGAGGATGTTCTCAAGACCGTCAAGGGCAACCTGGATGATCTTGTTGTCAGGGCAGGCCAGAAGATCGCAGAGAGGCTTGATGCAGCCGCTCTGGACGAGGTAGCGGATCTGAGCAGGCTTCTGCAGACCACCGCTCGTGGCGTTGGAGATGGCCCAGCAGGCCTCCTTGCGCGTCTTGAAGTCGCCGTTCTGGAGGAGGTGGATCAGAGGAGGGATGATGTTAGCATCGATGACAGCCTGGATCTGGGTGGAGTTGCCGGCGGTGATGTTGGAGATGGTCCAGCACGCCTCCTTGCGGATTCCGTCCTTGGTGGAGCTCAACAACGAAAGCAGTGCAGGGAGCGAGCCGCAGTTGATGATGACCTGGGTCTGGACGTCGTCACCAGTCACGATGTTACCGACAGAGCGCAGGGCGGGGGTCTGGACGGAGGTGGACGCGTGCATGAGCAGCTCTACAAGACGGCGGGGGATGCCAGCCTCAATGACGGCCTGGATCTTGTCGTTGGAGCCATCGGAAAGGTAGGAGATGGCCCAGCAGGCGTCGATGAGGACTTCGTCGTCGAGCGAGTATACGAGCTTGGCGAGCACGGGGAGGGCAGGCTGGATCTGCTGGATAATTAGTATTTCGACTTAAGTGGGGCTGTAAAGAGAACTCACAGTCTGCCAGTCGGGCTGGGGGGTCTTGCCGCGGCAGAAGTTGCTCAGGGTCCATGTAGCATTGCGGAGCATGCTGAGCTTGCGGCTGTCGCCCAAGAGCGCAAGCAGCGGGCGGAGAGCACCGGCCTGCAGCACAAAGTCGCGGCATGCGGGGCTGTCACCGGCGATGTTACCCAGAGCCCAGACGGCCTGCTCCCGAACATCTGGCTCGTGGCTGCTGAGCAACTCGACGAAGATGGGCACGGCGCCCGCCTCAATGACGACCTGTGTCTGTTGCGCCGAACCCGACGCGATGTTGGTGAGGGCCCAGGCGGCCTCGAACTGCACCAGCGTGTGCGGGGAGCGCAGGAACTCGACGAAGCGGCTCACGACACCAGTCTCGATAACGCGCTCGATGGGGGGGTTGCGCTCCTTGGAGAGCAGCTTCCTGAACTTGGTTGTCGCCTGGATCTGCTCATCGATCTGTTCTGAAAAGACGCCCTTTACCATCTGCGGGAGCTCCTCGTTGAGCTGTGCGGGTGTGTCAGCCTGGTGTGCTCTGTTGCTCTCTATACGCCTGCATTCAGAAATAGTGGGGTACAGTAGGAACGTACCTGGCTCTCGATGTTGCCGCCCTCATCGTCGCTGTCGGGGGCAGCACCGAGCGAGGCACCGGGCTGGTCACGGCCAGCAATGCCACGGCGCTTTGCGAGGTTCTCCTCACGCTTCGCCCGGCGGATCTCGACCTGTTGCTCTTCACGGCGGCGGCGGAGTTCATCTGGCTTGAAGGCGCTCTTTGCCTTGAACGTCGTGCGACGGTGCTCGGGGATGTACTTGTCGGCCATTTCTGCGACTCTCTGGATTTGCAGTGTGCTGAGTCGGGCAAGATTTGGTGCGGCGTGTTTGTTTGTAAAAGGGAGTAAACTTTCCAACCAGAGGGGTGATTTTGAAAGCGGAAGCGGCGAAGCGGGTATCGGCGCTAGTAGCTTGGCTCGAGCGCTCTACCTAAGCAACCACCATCACGACGCGTCGCGCTGGCGCAGACATGTACCCCCTCGCCCTGCATATGTTTGTCACACCTGCCCGCCTGTCTCAGAGGCCAAACACTACAGACAAAGGCCTAGCTCAAGCCATTTGCCTCCCCCTGCAATTGCTCCCACTTCTTTGACGGCCTTGCAGACTGCGCTAACCGCTTTCGGCCATCTCCAGTTGCAATGCCGCTGGAGCTGCCCAAAGGCTTCACAGCCATCAAAGACGCCACCTACCCTACTGACAGTGTCAACCTGATCGGCGTTCTTGTCAACTACGATCCGCCAAAGTCAACTAGAGGCACTTCCTGGGCCCTCGACTTCACCATCCAAGATGACTTTGCGTCCGGTGATGTTGGTGATCAGTCAAGCATCCGTTGCCGCTTGTTCAGACGCGCTGAGAACAAATTCCCTCCAATCTCTGGGGTTGGCGATGTTGTCATGCTCCGCGGGTTTAAAATCCAGGAATTCAATCTTCGTAAGGAGGCCGTTGGTCGGGACATGTACGACACCAACATGCTCGTTTTTCCTAGCAGCAGGATTCCGGTCCCAGGCCTGAGCCACCCTTTCCAGGCCGGCAGTCAGAAACTGCCTCACGCCTTGACTGGAGGCCCACCGCCTACGATCCCAGAGCAGATGGCTGTCATCCATATGAAGAATGCTTCTACTGGCGCAGCGCAACAAGTGCAGCAGCATGTGGTGGTTAATACGTCGAAGGCCAGGACAAGAAGATCAGTCAGCTTGATCAAGGACTTACAATTTAATAATTACTATGATGTCCGTGCCCAGGTTGTCAACATTTACTACTATCAGATGGGAGGCCAAGTTGACCTGAAAGTAACCGACTACACTCCGAATGAGCAAATGTACAACTATGCAGATCCAGAACAGGAGCAGAGCCACTTCGCATCAGATAGGGACTGGAAAGGGCCATATGGCTTTCTGACTTTGAATGTCACCCTCTACGGAGCGAACGCGACCTGGGCATCGGAAAACCTTGCTAATGGCGACTATGTCTTTATGAGAAATATGCGAGTTAAGACGTCCAGTAGGGGTTCCCTCGAGGGCGCGATACATGAAGACCGCCGGAACCCATCAAAGGTCGACATACGTCACATGGGGAACACGACCGACATAGAGGAGATTGACAAACGCCGAGAAGAGTACGAGCAAAAACGTGGGAACAAGACGGCGTTCCAGGCTATGCAGAACGAACCCAAGAATACCCTAGGCAAAACTTCGAAAGAAAAGAGACAGGCGAAAAGAGAAAGGCAACGAGTACTGAAACAGGCCGAGCAAGACGAACTGGAGAAGAAACAACAAGAGTTGGAGAGGACTCGTGGCGGGGTCAATCCCAATGGTAAGATACCTTCTTATCCGTCATCCTATATACTAAGCTCCTTCAGTCATCGCTGCTTATCCTGACATAAAACCCTCCACCATCTCCGAGATCATATACAACCATCACCTCGAGGTTCAGACCCCAGAAAAGCACCATAGTTATAAGCTCCCTTTCATCAACTGCAAACATCGATCTCGCGTCCGTGTAGTAGATGTTTATCCTCCCGAGCTCAAGCTGTTCGCACACTCCAAGAGCGATAGAAAGTGGAGAGGGCAATCTAAGAACCAAAGAGCCGCTGACGGTCCAACGAAAGAAATCTGGGAATGGGGGTTTGTTCTCCTGCTCGAAGATGCAAGCATACCCCGCGATACAGTATCCGAGAAGTTGCGCGTGGTCGTGAACAACGATGCGGCGATGTTCCTCCTGGGGATGAGTGCTAAAGAGTAAGATGACACGCTTCATGATGGCTTGGACGTCTGCTAATACGCTTATAGTATCATAAACAAGCCCACCGCTCTCAACCAACTCGAGGAGAAGCTCTTCATCTTATGGGGTAACCTCATGGAGCTCAAAACAGAGCTGAGAGATCGAGCAACTGACCTTCCCCTACCGCCGGGAGACAATCGCCTAACGAACAAGCCTTTCGATGCTTGCATCGAAGAGTATGGCGCCGAGGTGCCTATATCAGCCGAGAATCCGTACGGCTATCAACGCATGTTCAAGCTCTCCCAAACGAAGATTCAGGACTGAGTTTCCTCTTTGCCACACTTCGGTATGCAAGTTCGCTCTGCGAATTCCTTTTCCATATGATACCCTTTCCTCCTTCTTTCCTTCTTTCTGGAGTTTTTTCTGAGAAGACATTGAGACATACGAGAGGTTGAGATTTACGTTGAGACGAAGGATCTTGCACGAAGCTCGAAAGTAGGCAGGCATTACATCTCGACCATCTCTTGCATCTGCAATTGGCGTCAAACTCCGAGGTAAATGGATCGATTGAGTTCAATAGATATCATGCGTATTTGCGGGTTTCAATCTTTTTCATTCGTTGCGAGGATCATTGCTCACTGCAGGTAGAACTGGGGTATGCATCGTATTGTACGTAACCGGGCCTCGGACCAATCAGCCATGTCATACGCCGCATGTGAACTTGCGACTGCTACTTCCCTTGGAGAACTCCAACTGTTTGCGAGTGTTGATCATGAGGGGTCTAGCACGACATTCGTCAGATTGCGTGATCCGACGTGCTTGTAGCGAAAGGTCACCCATCAGTCACCGCAACTTCAAGCTTGCGACATCGCGTGCTCACCACGCCTGAATTGAACACCTAAAAGCTTTTTCATAATCACACACTGCCGTCAATTAGACCTATTGTAGGTGATACTTACCATTGAGTGTTCGCGAAATATCATTCCAAGAGCGGAGAAGAATACTTTATCAAGCTTGCCCAGTGCGACAAATCGGTACCGAACAACTACATAAAGAAGACCCTTCCAGTTACATCTGAGAAACTCACCCGAGCTATGGCTGTCGGAGGCACGACCACGATGATACAAGCTCATGGTCATCGCATCATCGTCAAAACTCCCCTGTCACCGCCCGAGGCCTCCACCGCCAACGACGATGAACTGCCACCTACAGCATCACAATCGGACGTGTCGTTACACGTTCACAGCGTTCAACTCCTCAATCCGGAAAGCATAACGTCCGAATTCGACAAACTGCGTTTCGAAGCCGCAGCACATGACCAACTCGTCTTCCACAACCCACAGCTCTACCAAACTGCAGATGATACTTCCAAACGTTCGACCCCAAATCAAGACCCCGAAACACTCTCCACACTCCTGATTTCCTCCCCATACAATATCCCCAACCACTATCTCGACCTCTCCTCCCCTCACCTAACCATACCCTCCCGTCTTCTCGCACTAGCCCTGACAGCGCTCAAACCGGCTACCCCAACCTACGCAACTGCGCCGTACCCTCTCGCCCTGAATTTCTCTGTCGTACTAGCCCTTCTGCGTACCCTCATTGCGCAGGAAAAGTACGAATGGAAAGAAACGTCATTCTACGTCGTTGTCTTCCGTTCGCAGCTCAAAGAGGACATTGATCAAGAATGGCTGTACCGACTTGATGAGGAGAGTCATCGTGAGGCGTGTGAGAGTGGAGGGCTATTGAAGTATTGGTTCGGGAAAGGGGACGAGGAGAGGAGGAATCTGGCTACTTGTACGTTGTGTCTGCTTTCTCTCTTTCTTTTCAGTCATGCATCCTCGTGAGGTGCTATCTAATGAACTGAGACTGACGATCTGAACAGGCTTCTGGCATAGTAGGGAAGACGCGTACAAAGGCGGTCTCGGTCCCTGGCATAAGAAGGCAAGAGCCGCAGGACGGGAGTTGTATGAGAGTATCGTGTTTAGTACCTACCAGCTTATCATCAAGGATGGGGCAGAGGAATATGGGTTTGAGGACTATAAAGGCTGAGAAAACGATTTTGGATGTGGGAAAGGTGCGTAACGCCAGTCACGGTATTCGAGGATACTCAGAGAGCGAAGAGGCGTAAGAGAACATGGGGCAATGATCGGAGGGTATGGGTATGAGGATAGAGAAAGCACATGCTAGAGTGAACATAACAACTGTAACATAGGTTTAAAGAATCGTGAAGAATGTACAGCACTCGATTGCCAGAATGATCTATACCATGCCCTACTGTACAATGCATATTTCGCATGCAAAGCTCGAATTACATAGAATAGTTCTGTCCCGTCTCGTCGTTCGTGTGGGATGGATGGCTTATGGTCGGATAACACGAAGGCCGTCTTTTGGGGGTGATGCTGCGCGCTTGAATGACTGTTCTATATGTTAGCATTTGACATTCTGAACATTTGTCTCTGTAGGGGGGGTTCTCACGTTGTCGCACTCTTCCCATGCCCTTCCGGCACCGAAACCGAGACCGACGAATGCGGGCCACGCGCGACGCTTGAAGAGGAGTACGGAGAAGACAACACCGAATGATAGACCGAGGCCGGAGCGGATGAGCATAGAGGAGAGGCAGCGGTCCCACTAGGCAAACATGTTAGCATTACTGTCCGGTGATGTCCAGTGCTCTTATCTCCGTATAGAATCGGCTTGAGAGTGGGCAGGAGTCGACTAAAGTGGGCAGAAGTCGCGTGAGACGGGCCAAGATTGCCATTGACCGCCCAATTCGCCTCTACCACATTCCGATCCCTCTCTCTCAAGCCGTAAAACGGTGTGCCGTGTGCCTCTATCACTATGTCCTGGGCCGTACCTTTTCGTTGAGGAGAGCTTCGCTCATGGGACGTGTGGTGCGCGGGATGGAGGCAACGGGCTGGGGGGTGTTGTCGGCCATGGTGTGTGTATGTGTTCGAGGGCAATTGATGGGTTCAACGGCGCACTCGGTGTGCTTGGAGTGATGGACAGCGGTTCGACGTGGTGTTGAGCGTCTCTGGGCGGAGCTGCAAGCGGAACTTTGACGTCGCCGGCCCTTGGCAGGAACGACCAGGATGGCCTGGTCCGTGCCCAAACTTTTTCCGCATACCAGGGCTGCGCGATCTTCTCAAGGTCTCTGCATCCACAAACGGGGAAAGAGGTGACAAGATGGCGCCAAGCAAGCCAGTAAGTGTGTTCGGTGTTCCGAGTTTGAGAAAGCGCTGACACGGTTGAAGGCCTCGCAGAATGATCCTGCGTCCACCCGGCCGCGACTGCAAGCCATCAACCAGGACTTCTCCGACCTGGACGAGCAGATTCGCCAAGCTGCGCATATCATAGGCCTTCCTGACGACTGGAGTACGATACAAGACCAGGAGGTCCGATCAGATATCATACAAAGACTTGTGCGCGCAAGGGCGGAATGGGTCCTGCGCTGGATTCTCGACAAGTTAAAAGATGAGACGGAAACTGGGCGGGCGGCGCGAGCAAACGTCAGCGCATGGCAGCTTCTAGACTGGATGATACACGTTCTGCCTGTATCTCGTAGTGCGCCACATCTACGAGACGCCAGCTTCCCCAGCATATTGGAGAGAACGCTCGTGGAGAACTTCGACACAGACTCGACCCTACAACCCGCAGCCACTTCGGAAGATGTCGACATGAAGGACGACTCGGAATCAAGTGCGACTATCCGAGAAGGAACCAAGCCATCCAAGAAACGAAAACGCGGCACAGCTGAGGCATCACCTTCGACATCGGCCGCACTTGGTCCTGTCGATCTTGGCCATCTTTTCCGCGTGGTCAGGGCAGCAGTTGATTCAATCGCGCACCTGGCTGGGAGTGATAAGTCCGACGACGTCACTCAGGCTGAGCTCATGAAGATGGTCTTGAGGACAGAAAGTACCCAGGCTTCGCGCATCCTCAGATTCTGGCTTTCTGGTGTCCGAATATTGTGCGCAGCTCGCTCTCGCGCTTCCGATGATACCCCTCTGGACGAGCATCTCCAATTGTCACTTGCGCTTGAGATGTGGGATTTGCGCGCTGTGGAGACCAAAGACGAGTCCGGAGCCTCCGCTGAAGAATTCAACACAGAGTGCCTAGTACCGACTTTGCTACTCTTGGAACATCTCAAGTCCCTGCGCAGCAGAGACACGACGCAGGTTTCCCAACGTACCCTGGACCGCGCGATTGCAGTGCTCGACAAGCTGTTGGCGAGACATTTGCTTGCGCCTTCAAGAGCTGCTTTCTTCAACGATGCCGAAACCGCCGCACCCTCTGCCAGTATCGGTGCAAACTCTACAAGCGCTGGACTGAAGACACGGGATGCGACGGTTCTTGCAAGTAACCTGGAGCCGCTCCGCGCAAAGCTTCTTCAGGCAGCGCAGATCGAAGATGGTGGAGATGCTCTACCTGCAGAACTCGCGCTGCTCTTCGACACAGTACCTCATGTGCTAGATCTAGCCATTCGCGCTTCTCCGTCGCGGACACCCAAGAGCAGAGCTGTGGAAAAGCCCTGGCTACAGGCTGTCTTCTCCGCGCTTGCAGAGTGCGCTGGATGCTCGCTGGTCACTCCACCCGAGTATATCACACGGCCAACCGCCGTCGCTGCTCTCAGTGGCGCTATTCGTATTCTGCAGGTACATGAAGTAAGCCTTTCTTCGGACCTCATCAAGAACATCTTCTGGTACCATTGCGGGGTGAAATATCCCGAACGTCAAGAGAAGCAGGTGCATTGGTCGCTGATCGCATCCTTGATTGAGCTTGATTCGTCAGTATTTGCTGTAGAGTCCAAAGTTGGAGCGAGAGGCTCGCAAGACCACACAGATCTTGCCGAGTTTGTCTTTGAGAAAATATCAGCTACAGAATTAGAGGGCTCAGGCTTCTCTGATGACGGAAGTGATGCTCAGCTGGGAAGATCCGCAATCTTGGAGCGAATCATCAACCCATTGATGCTGGCTTTCGTGCGGAACCGTAACCTGCTAGGCTTTGTCCGAAGATGGGATGACCAACTAGTCAAGAGCTTTAGACACGGCAAGCGCAAGACTCTTGAAGGGCGACAGGACATCGTGTGGGAAGATCGTGCTTTGTGGAATACTTTGGCTGAATCTTTCGAGTCATCATTAACCCAAGGCCAGATAACTACAGTGATTCAGGAGCACGGGGAGCGCCTGGCACAGCTCGCTGGTGCGATCGAGACTGCCACCAAGGAGAGTGTCAAAGTCAAGAAACTCGCTGCGTACAAGAACGCCGCGAGTAGTGCTATCTTGCTTCCAGCTTTCCTTCAAGCTATCAAGTCTGAAAACAACATTGCAGCACTAAAAGCCGACCTTCGTGCTCTATTTCTCACCTACGCTTCGTGGGTCCAAGAGCGTCACTACAGCTTGTACACACAGTCCCATCTATCTTGGTTCACACTGTGCCAATTGCTGGCGAAACTGTGGCCCATCGAACTTCACGCCTCTTCACAGTTGCAACAGGAATTGCTTTACCCGCTGCTGGAACAAGCTATAGAAGTTATGTCGACGACATCCAACGACGCTGGACGGGGCGCAGATCCAACCATACGAGCAGCTGCAGTACTATTCTGGCTCAACACATGTGATCGCCTGCAGACACTCCCTGGTTCCAAGATTGTCATCCGCAGTGGCTTAGCCAGAGTCATGGACTGTTTCTCTTCCAGTCAGCTAGACACCGAAGGACAGCGGTCGATGATCGAAATCTTCTGTGCCTACTCCGTCAATCTCCTTGAGCACGTGGAGATTGACGCGTGCCGCCAATCTCTTTCTGCCATATTATCAAAGCTTCCACAGTTTGACGGCGTCACTAGTGATCTTGTCTGTCGGTCACTTTCTCAATCAATCATCGAGGAGGGAAACTCCGTCATACAGAATGCATACTGTGTAGCCCTTCTGGAAGCACTTGGGCAAGGAGCTGGAATAAGGATGCACGCTGTGGCTGGTGAGGCGATACTTCATATCCACCCTGCTGCTTTGTCCCGTGAGCAGAGACAAGCAATTTTGGACCGCACAGCCGAACTTCTGGACCTTGGGCAGACGAGTACGATGATAGTACTGAGCATCATGGCACACCTCCAGCAAGTTCCAAATGCAACAGCCAAGGTCTCTACGGATGCAGACGTCATCTTTAGCATCGCAGAACAGCTGCATAGCCAACAACTCGAAACAGACTCCGCGCTGCAACTGCTACGAGAGCTTGTGCAAAGAACCCTTGGACATATCATTCCGAACCAGTCACAAGCGCAAAATAAAGAGTTTTTCATCGACTACGCCGGAAAATCTTTATCTGTGGCTAAAGCTACGAGCAAATGCTCGCTAGCGAGACTCTCGATCCTCCGAGCGACGTCGATGGTCCAAAAGCAAAACTCTCTGCTTCATATCGAACGTTACGTCGAACTTTTGAAGCAATGCCTTGGAAGCGAGGACATGGCGTTGCTGCTAGGGTCGTTGGACGCTTTCAACGAGCTGTCAACAGACGCATTGAAAGACGTTAAGCAATTCAGCCGTATCCAGACATGGCTTCGTACGTGGCTCAAGGATGCTCTCGATCTCGACCAGTATATTGGTTCAGAGGTCAGCGTTCCGAGCGAAGCTGTTGATTACGTTGCACGGGTATATGCATTGGTCGCCAAATACGAGCTTTACCAAGATGCAAAGTGGCTGATCTGTCTGTCGCTTACTGTGCTTAGAGGAAGCTCAGTTCACGTACAAGGCGCCGTGTACAGAACACTCAAGACCACACTCGAACCGCTTCCTTTCTACGAGAAGTTGGATCTTATCACAACACTGGTTGTAGATCAGAAACAGCCAAACCTGGCTGCCTCGTACCGTATCCTCGGTGATCTCATCGACACTATGGACGATCAGCTAGAATCTAACGCAGAGATGAGACAAAAGCAGCTCGCACTGTTGCCTAGGATCTGCGTTTTGCTCACCGAGAGTCCTGATTTCGAGTCTTTCAACGCTCTGCTCAACTGCATTGACACAATCCTGAACGACAAACCCTCGCTTGCATCACAACACAGCATCGAATGCGTCTACAGCGTGCTTGTCAAGCTCACGTCACGAAGCAGTCCCGCACTGTCATCTCAGTATGCTCCTGAGATCTTTTCAAGGCTCTGCCAGACGAGTCGCCTGACCCTACTTGTACATCGAGGTCGCCTAGGTGGACGTTTCCACCTACTCCCACCCCTTCTACAAGGCCTACTATTTTGCCTATTCATTCCAAATGCTAGTCGCAGCGGCGCTCTACCATCATGGCTACGCGCAGTCACCGCTACTGAGCCCGTTCGCCTAACACCTACGAATGCAGCGCAATTCACACGTCTCTTGTCTACTCTTTGCAATCCGCCTCAATCATCCATCACGAAGGCGCATCAACACCATCAATCCCGCAAGTCCAAAGACCTCAATGACCCCGTCAAAGCGGCTCGTGACCGAGCGAGCAACTTCCTTTACCCGCTTCTCGCATCTTTCTGCCGCTACCAGCTCAATGGAAGATTGGATCAGGGGGTGAGGGAGAAGTTGATGCCGGGCATCTGGGAAGTGTTGGGTACAGCTAGCTTGCATAGAGAGGGGCTCGATGCCATGTTCGCTGGTTTAGGCAGGAGTGAGAGAGACGCCTGGAAGGGTCTCTGGGAGCAGTGGGAAGGTGTGCATGGGAGAAGGCAGGTGGTCGGTCACGGGGAGTAGAAAGCTTTGCGTCGCGAGGTATGACTCGCATGAGAACGCACTGGATTTCCGTTTTGATACAGTACTAGGCGCATCGTGTTGTTGACGTATTTGCAACTATCGCAAACACTCACGTATCGATCCCTGCATATACAACAAGATTTGTACCACACTGCGTGCCAAGAAGTCTACTCTCACCTTACTTCCATTGTCGTGCCATTGTCGTCTCACTATTGTCTCCCCGCTATTCTCGACGCGCTCACCTGGTCGTTGTTTCTACGGGTACAATAGATCTGTGTCACTTACTCTAACAACGGCAGTGCGCTGCTGGTATATCTTCACGTCTTGATCTCCCCAACTGTCCCTCAACAACCTTAACTCAGAATCTCCAATACAACACAATCGTAATTTCCAGACACTCTACTACCTACACCTTCAACACACTTAATCCCATAATAATCATGGACCCAACCATTACCGCGCCCACTGCGCCATCTCATTCCCATTTCCATTCTCCAACTCCCCCAACAAGCGCTGGCGCTTGCCACCAGAAACTCAGTATCTGCATCTGCACCACACCTTCTTCTAAAATCTACCTCACCCCAATCATCGGCTGCGCAAACAAGAAGTGCCGCCCCCGATATTACCACCTCCGTTGCGTGGGCCTCTTCCACCGTCCCGAAAATGCATCTTCATGGCTCTGTCCTAAATGTGCACCTGATGCCCCCGTTCCGCCACGCATCTGCATCTGTGAAGATGCGCCGTACCGCACTGGGCCTATGGTTGAGTGTGCCCAGCATGAGCTGTGTAAGACGCGATGGTTCCACTTGCCGTGCGCTGGCGTTGAGTTTGGCGCGGAGGATACGGAGTGGACTTGTGGAGAGTGCAAGGTCGCGATGATCATGCAGCAAGAGCGTGAGGAGGAGATGGAGCGACGCCGAGCAAATGGTGAGGAGGTCGAAGAGGTGATTGAAGGGGTTGCGGAGCAGCAAGAGAAGGAGAAGGAAAGAGAGAGGGAGAAAGTGGTGGAGCTGTCGCAGGCGGACGATGGAGCAGCTGGGGATGAGGAGAAGGAGGATGAGACCGAGCAGCAAGAGTACATTCCGGACCATATTCCGGGTGTCTTCCTAAGTGAAGATGACGGAACGCCTGCGCCTGCTGCCGCTTCTCCCTTGAAGCGTAAGTCTGACGAAATTGACATCCCGCCTCGGAAGAAGTCGAAGCAGACTCCTACATCCTCCCAATCTCCCGTCTCCGAAGACACTCCGGAGTACTGCATCTGCGGTACCCCGGCAGACAACGATATGATCGCTTGCGATCGGCCGAGTTGCAATGCTGAGTGGTTCCACTATGTCTGCGTAGGGTTGACGGCGGCGACGATTCCCGAGGGGAAATGGTTTTGTGAGGAGTGTGAGCTGGCTAGAGAGAACGCGAAGAAGAACAAAAAGAAGAAGAATAAGGGGGGAAATGGCGGCAAGAGGAAGAGGAAGAGGTGAGGGGGGGTTGGAAGGTGGGTGTGTATTGGTGCTGGTTCATCAAATGTGCCATCTATTTAGTATCTTTCAAAGATTTTGAGTACATGGTAGAAAATGGAAGCATGATCATGGTAGGAAAGCCATCATCCTTTGTGCACAGGGGCTTTATGCTTGACTTCTCACTTCAAGTTCGTCTTTGCTCGATGCACAACTGCTGCCAACTTGACATCAGATGTACATTTCAAGGAATGGATGTAATTAAAACGAGGTTTCATTGCTAGGTGACTATATTGAAAATATGGTCTGGAACCAAGCCATGTGCTATGCCTCCGCTGTTCTGCGCAACTGCGCAATAACGCTGGACTCTATGCTAAGTCTAGATATATTCCCAGAAGCACAAGAACCCCGATGTATAAACGATATTCATACCGTATAACTCTAAGCCCGAAGCGTAATCGTCTTCATAGGTACATCGGTAGGTTCAGTGTACGTGTACGAGTCATCAAGAGTGATCGTCTTCATAGGCTCAGGCCTATCCTTAATCATGTCACTGGCATCTGTCGCAGTGGCGCTAGGGCGCTTGGAACGATCGATAGAACTAAGGGTCGCAGTGTAAGTACCAGCTTCGATGGTGGCGGGCTGCCATTCGTGGGTAAGTGTTGTGGTAATGGTTGAAGTACGACCAGCGAATTCCAATGTCCAGGTCCTACTCCCACCAGAAAAAGTGGTAGGAGTAGGGTACACCATAATAACTTCTGGATCAATAACACTACGAGGGACGTAGCTTGGAAGAACGTGATGGGGGCGGCGGGTGCCAATACGAGTGGCGGTGGTCGTGATATCGCAGCAATGTGGCGCAGGCCTCCACTCCTTGGTCCAAGCATTCCAACGCTCTTCTCCTTCTTCTTTGCCTTTGAAATGGGCGGCGGCGATGTCTCGCTTGCCGTAGACGGTAACTGTACTATCAGGGCCAGCGTAGGTGGTGGTCACCATGGGGCCGGGATAATTGATAGTGGTCGTGGTAGTGCTAGTGGGATCGGGGCTGTCGAGGGTGGTAGTGGTCGTAGTGGTAACGACAGGACGAGGTAGGGTGATGATGGTGGTGGTAGCGACAGGACCAGATAGGGTGATGGTCGTTGTGATAGTACCAGCTGGAGTAATAACGGTCTCAGGGCCAACATGCACATACTCAGGGGTAGTCTTGGGGATCCTAACAGTAGTAGTGGCATCATACTCGGAGGGAGTAGGGTATTCAAACAGAGTCCTCCGGTCCTTCTGGTTGCTAGTAAAAATGGTCTCAGTCTTTGTGACAGTTACGAAGACCTCGCTAACTGGGGAAACTTTCTTGTATGCTAGGTTTATGCATTAATATGGATAGGTTCGTATATGAACGTATGAGGATCTTACCATTAGAGCCACGCATAGCAATCTTGAAAGCTTCACCGTCAGCATCGACTGGGCCAACGTGCTGACCGAAATTTGTGCATGAAGAAAGCTGTTCAGGCTCTGAATAGAGGGCACACTTGGTGACAAAGATGGGAGTAGGATTGGGGCAAGCAGGTCCAGGAACTACGGACGGATCGCGCTGGATGTAAATGTTGACTGCATAGAAAGGTGAAGGTTAGCAGGGCTATATGAAAGTGTCAGGAGACATAACTTACAGGAGTCACAACCTTCATACTTGTTGCAGAGTTCGGCACATGTCTCCGGACCGTATGATTTTAGTTGAACATACAGCATGTACTTGGTGGACGAGAAGGCACAGTTTGCGTTGCTCATGGCGAGAGCGTAGCCGGTGGGGACGGGGGCAGACAAGGCCAACGAGTTGTACTTGGCGTCCTCTGCGAAGCCCGAAAGAGAGTTGGAAGACGGCTCCGGAGCGGTGCTGTTACCCCGGGAGAGACAGAGAGCATCGGAACGGGGCATAAAAGTGGGAACGATAGGGGCGAAGATGATATCGGACTTGGCGGCAGAGGGCAAGACAGCAGAGAAGGCCGCACCGACGAAGAGGAACATGGTGGTGGTGGAGAAGAAAAAGTCCAACATCTTGGTTGGCCTTTTGTACGTGGACCTATCTTAGATTAGCCTACGTCTTTCACAATTGTGCTTATAGCCACATACGTTTTGGAAGGTATAGATGCCTAATCGAGATGGTTAAAGATATGTCTTACTATATCTGACTCGGACTTTGAGTTTGCGGCTGGGAAGATTGATGGTGTGGTGAGGAAGGTCTTGAGGGAACGAGTATGTATTTATACACGTCCTCAATTTTTCTCGCGAAGAAGGGAATATCGGTAATATTTAGGAAGGTGGAACAGTACCATAGAACGGTCTTTGATGACTACGAAATACAGTCATGATATTGAAGACAAGAGAAGTGTTCCCACTATTTCATGCTGAACAAACCTACTCAACATTTCCACACAGACACTATAAAACCCATTGATTATTCTCACAGTCGCAGAAGATTCGCCAGCAGGTGTTTGGTCGGGCATACAGCGGTCATCGTTCGCTATGGTCAGCAAGGGTAGCGAGCGCGATTTACCATCATACAGGACCTGGAGGCTGAGAGTAGCATCTTGATTCCTTAGGTCTGTGGGAGAAGGGTACCGAGACCCTTACTGTACAGTCGATCGTCAAATGATACGCTTGTTCTGGAAGAATGCTGCGGAGAAAGGGTGGACAAATGATGGAGGGGACACATCCAGAAGCACCGGCCTTTCGGGGTCGGAGAGCGCTAGCGTGTAGAGTGGGGTAGAGCGACCCACCCACGTGGAGAGTCCTTCATGCTCTCTCTGAGTCGTTCATCCATGTCCCATACATTATTCTGGCCACTGCATTGTTTGGCCGTCAGGGTTATGGGTTCGGCTCAGTCTCAGGAGTATTCCGAGCCCAGACTAGATGACGTCATACCCCAGGCGATAGATCCCATCACACGAGCATTACTTTCGTTATCGTTACGTTTACAACCTCAACAATGATACCTGAAAATATCCTACCGTCCGATACTGAGCTCCCACAAGGCCCAGGTCTCGCTCCTTATTGGAAAAGGGATAGAGACCGTCAATCTACTACATATCCACTTTTCGTGGTTGGCTCCAGCGAACTCGAACGCGACATTCGCTGTATGAACTCTACCATATTAGACGATCTCGAAGGTCTCTCTACGATCCCGCGCCTCTACCAAACGCTCTTCTATCGCACCCGCGAATTCGCCACGACTGTGCGCAAGCTAGTGGACGTTGAGCCTGCGTCGTGGGCACATGCGGCATGCCTACTGGTAGATTGGAGTGTGAATGTTCTAAGACACAAAGAGGTCAGATTGGAGCGATTCTTACACAGCCAACGCGAGAGTCTCTATTGGATCTTGGATGATGCGTTGTTGAGAATTTGTGTGGACCAATGGGATCCACCGCAACCCACCACACCATCTTCACCCTCTACCAAATCGCATAAATCTCCATCCTCATCCTCATCCTCATCCTCATCCTCATCCTCATCCTCAACGCCACAAGCAGTCCCATGGGATATAGCTACGACACCCATCTTACTAGCGCTATCCAGAGCTCGAGGTTTGATGCCGTTATGGCACGCGCTTGATCTGGAAGAGAGGGAGAGGTGGGAATTGAACTGCCTGGACCCTCAGGGTCGGTACTTCGATGCTGGCTGGTTCCGGCGTTCGACCAAATTTTTACATCAGAGTACCAGGATTCATGAGGTCTGGAGGACTCTGAGGCAGAGTTGCTATCAGTCAATCAGTCAGTTGTCAGTTCATCTTTGCGGTTCAAACTGTCAGTCTGGAGGTAGTGAACTGACCTGATTGACTGCCAAGACATTTTTTAGAATCGCGAACTGAGACT
>NW_026260233.1:0-40978 GCF_024291825.1 Alternaria postmessia | reverse complement strand
GTCGCTTTTTACGACCTTAACTGATTTCTCTTAGACATGCAAATCAGTAATACCCCTGTCGTTCAAAGCGCTCGGACTCCCGGGCAATCCGCAAGACCATTACTGTTCACCCTCTTTAACGTTAGAGTTAAACGTCTAGAGTTACCGCGACGTCGATCTGGCTGGGAGGGCATTACGCGCGCCTCTGGATTGCTTCCTTCCTGCAGCTTGACCACTGTCCCCCCCGAGAGGTCACGTTTTTTCAGGGCGGTGTCTGAATTCCCCCAGGTAGCCCGGTTGCCCAGGCACCCAACGTTTGTAGGCGCCCCAACGTATCGAGGCACCCAACTGCTGTTGGCGCCTATCCTTAAGGATGGGCGCCCGTCTACTATCCCTCAGTCAAGCTTGCCATCATGAAAACCCCCAGAACCGTTGAAAGTTTCACCGGTCGAAGACACTTAAGTCCCCTGGACGGCTTGCTTTCTGCACCTTGATTACTGTCCCTTGAGAGGGTACGTTCTTGCAGGAGGTAGCCCGGTTGCCCGGGCACCCAACTGCGCGCCTATCCTTGAGGATAGTCGCTCGCCTTCTACCACCTGTCCATTTCGTTATTATCATCCCCCGGAGTGAGAGCCTACCCATCAACCAACGCACTCTTGGCAAGCTGAGATTCGGGTGTCTCAACTGGCCGTCGGCTTCGGTCGATAATTGGGTGCCCTCTTATGTAGTGTAGGAACAGCGTTCGGCTCGAGATTCGCGTTGCGGGGTTTAGGTGGCGGAAAACAGCTCGGAGGTGCGGTTTCTTGTATAGGAAACCGTGTAGACATGCGCAGCCCCATACAAACCATAAAGCGATTCCGCAAAGTATAGAGTCTAGTAGTTCGCGCCAGGTATACTGGTTTCCAGCATGGACTGGCTCATACAAGCTGTATACCGATCGATATCGCAAAGTTTTGAGTCTAGTAGTTTGCGCAAGGTCTAGTAGTTTGCGCAAGGTCTAGTAGTTTACAACGTTATATGTTGATATCTCTATAAGTAGAGCAGCTATTTACAAACTAAATACAGATTTGAAATTGTGGCGTAATTCTATATTAAATTGTGTGGCTAGAGCGCTGCAATAGTGGCTGTGCAGCGTGCAGTCACGTGAGGAACATCAAAACTCCACCTCTACACTTGAGCGCAGATATCTCAACAAGGAGAGCAGCTATCGACAAACCGAATGGAGATTTAAAATCCTGGCGTAAATCTGCACAAAATGGCTTCTTTCGATTTTCTCTAGCTAGCTCTCTAGTGTAGCTAGCTAACCGCGATCCTACTACCGCGATCCTACGCCTCGCTTCTTATCGCATTCTTATCGCTACTAACAAAACAGCGCGATTGTAGTGCAATCGCGCACATCCTCTAGGGTAGGATAGCGAGCGTTTTCCAGAAGTTCTTATACCTCACTGGCCTCCGCAGGTAGATCTGACGTGCCAGGTTGCTTCGCTACCTCTCGCAAGATATCGTAAAGGCATCATGGAGCTGTGCCCAATGTCTCATCTCGCAATCATACTGTGAAATCATACCGAACTGTGCCATCACCGCAGAGCCAGTTGATACCAGTCGGCGTTCACCATGAGCGATGTCTGCCATGGGTTTGAAACAAGTTCAGATCGTGTAGAAGACGTTTTCGTCGTGCTGACGCCTCGCCTCAACCGTGATTGAGGCGTGGAAACATGGGTAACAAACATCGCGATCAAGAAAACAATTACCGAAAAAGACAGAGGATCGAGGCGTAGGCCTCAAGGATGTTCTTGAAACACGATTTTGAGGCTTAGGAAAGAAAAACAACTAACTCATTGGATGCGCTCGCCATGCTCTGACAGAGCCGTGGGTTGTCGGGGTTGGTGGTAAGAATTACGTCCGGGAAATCCGTTCGGAGATGTCGGTCTGCGGCGTGTTAGGTCGTAGAATAGATCTTTAACCCTGAGTTCAGGCGATGAAGTTGGAGATGGTCAAGAAGCGGGGCAGGGGCAAGTGACGTACAGCTTGCTGTGCCGCAATTGGTCAGCGCAACCTGATAATAGTCTATGCGGTTCGCGGCCTGGGATATTGTTGGATCGCAGACTTCGCATGCTGTGAAACGTGAGAAGAACAGGTGTGGCCAATTATCTTGGATCGAAGGAAAGTGCTCACCTCCTCCGATCCTATACCCACAACACGCTTACGCTGTCCCACCAACCACTCTTGGTACAACTCCGACAATCGAGTAATTTCGTGAAACAATGTAGTTGAGCGAGCCCTTGACTTCATGCCCGGACACTGAGGTACAGCGAGGCAGACATGGTGCGTCAAACACCACGATCGGCACACGACTGGGTATTGCAACTCAAGCGACCATTTCAGAGAACATACCGAAGGATCCATGCATGCTACAGGCCCAGTTCTCCATCGACGCCACCGACGTCAGACCCCACATGTGCGTGGAGAAGCGAAGATTGCAGAGCGCGATGGTGAACAGACGACCGACAAGACTGGAACCTCAGACGAACAACATGTTGGTAGCAAGTCATGCTGGGTCTGTCGCACAAGACTAAGTGAAGAGGCATTCGTGTGTGGAGTGATTGATCATCGGAGAGATGGGTGGCCGAAGTACAAGCAGCCAGCTGATGAGGTTGAAGATGTCGCACGGCTTGACTAGAGCAAGACCTTTGCTCTGGCGATGGTGGTTTAGCCGCGCTGTGAGGCCCTTGAGGATGTAGAAGGACGACAGTCCGCGTACGCCGCCGCCGTTGAGCGACAGCAGGCAGAGGCCGGTTGTGTCAAGTAGGGTCGGGTTTGCCGCCGTGCTGGGTCGCGAGGCGCGTCGCCATCGAGATGCCTGGTGATGGACTGCGCCGTCAACGTTGGAGGGACAGGTCGCTTGCATGGCGGGCGAGCGTTCTCCCTGGGGGCTGAACGACAAGCTGAGGCGATGGCGGGTGGGGCGCTGCAGACCGTGCCCCTCCAGCGGCCTCGCGTGCCGCTATCCCAATCGTCCACACCCTGTTGGTGAGGCACATTGAATAAAGAGAAACATCCTTGGATAGGCATTGTAGATGCCTGATGTGCTGCGACTAGAACCTCTGCACTCGGAATACTTCCAATCTTAGCACACGGTGATCCTTTCTTCGTCCTTGACTTTCCTACAGCACTTCGTGTCTTCATGCCCACGAGGACAATCTTCACAAAGCATATTCACTTTGCTCGAGCTCCAATCGACACTGCGTTTTCCGCTCCACCGATATATTCTGGTTTCCGAACCTCGAATCCTATCATCTAAGTGCGCCATGCCACACCCGCCTAGAGCAGTGCAGGTCAGAAAGACACGAACTGATAAAGTTGTTGTGGCGCAGCATCCTAGGTTTTGTAACCTTCCGAATGGATGCGAACGAGGTTATGTGGCAGGAAAGAGCTCTAAACCTCAAAATGCAGGCGGCCTAGGCCAGCGCTAACTAGCTGACCGTGTGTGTAACCCAGTGGTGATTCATTTCACTGAATTCGTGTCCCATGAGCTGTATTCCGGGCCACTACAATGACCTCAGACCCAGGCCTGTCATGTGGCATGCATCACAGGAGTGGTGCCGAGCCTTCCACCTGTGCATGCATCTGGCCCCCAACTCTCGGCCTGCAGCTGGTGTATCGACAAGGCTACCCACTATCTCGAGGGGTCTGCTATGCCTCTCCCTTTCAGCCTGCCTATTCGCCTTATCATTCCCTCCCCAACTCCTTCATAATTTCTCGATCTCATGGCAAACCCATCACATGCGGATTTCTCCGATAGAATCTTCTGGTGTCCTGAGGGCGGTGACTTCCTGGTGTGCAAAACAGGAACGAGGTTCGTGGGATGTTGCAATGGACTCAACGCCTGCGAGAATGGCTGTTTCGACGAGAATCTATTTCCTGCGGCCATTCGCGGGGAGTTTGTCGACGAGATCCCTAGCCTTTCTTGCGGAGGATCAGTACCATTTTGGAGTGGTGGGAGGAATGAGAGCAGTTTCTATGGCTGTTGCGACAGCGACCCCTTCCGGAATGTACCGCCGGTTTGCCCTCGAAAAGACTTGCAAGCAGCCTTTTAGGACCGTCCGGATCAGTTCTACTTCTTTCCGAAAGATGTTCAGAATGCCACTCCCGTCGTGACTTCGCCGATCGTCCTTGCGACATCTCCGCTCACCTACACGAAGCTTACTATTGATGTCCCAGTAGTTGCATGTTCTACTGCCGCGGCTTCTACGACAATCACAATGGCGTTCACAGGTACGACATGCATTGCATTAGCCATGTGGCTCTGCTGGAGACATCTGTTGGATCGCTACGGCAGGTATGAGGTATATACTGAGAGGTAATATGAGGCAGAACCACTCGAATGCTGGAGCTGACTAGTAACAGCGAGCCCCTCCCATCCAAACTAGATGAGGCTGGAGACCGAAGTGACCGGGCAACATGTCATGCCATCCGCAACGGCAGTGTATCGAGTGACCTGCGAAGGCTATCTACTAAAGTTTCATACATCCTGCCAGCACCACTGTCGTAATAAGTGGTCTTTGCGGACTTCTTGCGTATTTCTGTTTTGAATCAGACAGTTCGAATGTATGGAAACGGATCATGGTCAATTGCTGAATTACGCGCTCAGTCGCTATCATAGCACTAGTGCTTGGAACGGCAGTGGACTTACAAGCTGCTACAGGCTCCGCTATCATTGCCTCACTACTCCTAGAGTCCAAGACCGGCGTTGATCTTCGGCATCTTGCCGCGATATCTTCGATTCGCGCGGGTACTACCAGTCTGTGGACTATGTGTCGATGTGTCTTCCAGGATCTCTTGTGGTCTTCAACAGCTCATCACCATTCTAACTATCGTTAGTGCCTCTTAGCAGGACTCCTCATCATCACGACAAGCACAATCCAGTTCTCTTCCACCATATTGCTGTCTGACATTAGGGAAGGGCCTATGGTCGGATATGAATATGCTTCTGAAGTTCGACCCGGGTTGTCGCACTCTGAACTGAGATTTGCGGAGAAGATTCCACGTGACTCTGCGTGGACAAGCAACCCACCTTTCTATCCTGTCTTTGCAGAATTTGACGGACCAGGCAAAGATGTGATGATGGGCACCGGAACTCTACTCCGAGCTCTACTCCCATCCGCGACCGCTGAGGCTAGGCAAAGCATATCATCGTACTCCGGTAATACTCTCATAGTCGACGTCAAAGTGACTTGTCATACGCCTTCCGCCACTGATCTATACACTGATTCGACCTATGGTCATATCAACGGCACTGTAACTCCCTCCGATGACTCTATTCAACATCAAGTATCCTGTTTACGTGGTGGCACGACGATTTATCAGCTGAACCAAGGTGTTAACATGCCTAGTGGTCTGCTGAAAAGTCAATTCGAGACTTCAACTGCGCCCGGCGCTGTCCTTCTGGTCACCATAGAAGATTTTGGGGGAAGAGATACTGGGGACTGGTTGCACCTCCCGACGAAGAATCTTTCCTTGTCCATCTGCTATGCGCCATGGGACGCTGCCATCCTGAGCGTCAACTTAATCGGCGATGCAAATCGGACCGAGCCCATGCTCGAGTACGGCAGATCGATGGAAAGGTACAAAACATCAGCAGTAGTGCAACATTTCCTACCAACTGGAAACAGCACAATACGTCAAATGATGACCATGGAGAAGCCGCATAGTTTGCTTGGTAATTTGCCACCAAGGTACCGACGGTCTGTTGTTCAAAGCCATACGGGAGGCCAATTTGCACTTGCAAAAGGGGGCAGCGGGCCGCTTCCTGGCGGATGGATGGCGTTCATGTCCGGAGACCCCCTTGTTACCATGCTGCGCCGGCTCCCAGGCAATTATGCGAACATATCGCATGTGATGGCCGCTGATCCAACGTTAGCGGCCATTTTTAACAACACCCTAGAGACGAGTTCTATAAGCTGGGCCATGTCTAGCCTTATTACTATCTTGTCCATGTTGAACTATCACAGCCAACAGCCTGCCTTTGACTGGGTCGACAATATCACGGTATCATTCTTTGAGAACGTTCTGTTTCTTGGAGACTATGTGGGATTGACAATCGTCTTGTGGGTGTTGGCAGCTCATTTCGTCGTCATGGCAACTCTGATCGTCATGTTCGTTCGAGACACGCGCTCGACCCTTTTTGGCAAAGCATGGTCTGCGCTGGCTCAGGTTCTTGAGTCACAAGAGGTTGAGGAGCATATAGTAGGCGCAAGTGAGAAGACCGATTCAGAGATCTCAAAAGAACTCCAAAAATCGCAACAAGGAGGGCTAAGAGCAAGAGTAGAGCACAGGGGAGGTAGTTTTGAAGTTGTAAGATAATGGATAGCACCTGTCGTTTCAAATTCTCGCAGTGCAGAATGTGGAGTCGTCTTACTCTGTATTATACATTAAAGTTACTCTGTATCATAAATATTCTAATCTAGATCAAACAAGTGCTTAGAACGGAAGACGCTGTTCTAGACTATAACAAACAAACGAGATATATAGCGTGCCACAGGTGATGCACCTGTGCTGCGTTCCTGCACTGAGACATCCTTTTCGACATTCTCCTTCTCTATTCTGTAGGTTTAGTTACTTTTTAGTCTTTCTTAGACATCAACTCACTAATGCCGTCTTCGCCCCAAACTCTCGCTATTTTCGGCCTAGGTTTTAGACTGGTTCTGATGGATCTTGTGCGCGATCGTGTTCAAGATCATCTTGCAAGAAGAATTAAACGCCTCGGCGCTCCTGTTGCATTGCGAGGTAGGGTCACAACCTTCATTTGATTATCGAGTGCGACTGCTAGAGCCTGTGTCGAGACCTTGGTCAAGGTTGCTTACAGAAGACCAGCCGGTCGTGATGACGACATATTGGCGTTCGTGAGGGATGAAATGACTACTACGGGTAGCGTAACGTCTTGGCCGCAGTCGTTAGTCCACTGCGGTACATAGCTGGGAACCTTGTCGTGCGTTCTTAACTTCCCCTGCTTCTGAGCGCCCCGTTCATCAAGTCGTCTGAAAGCGGCTCGCTTGCCATTACTATCCGCGCATGCAGGGGCTCCTCTATAGCTCCTTGCTCTTGCCTTCATGTTTGCTTTCGGTCGAGTTCGTGTCTTGATGTTGGGTCCTCGTCCGCCGATCAAGGAACTTGACGACAGTTCTGCGAGCGCGCTGATGGGCATGTGTACGCTTATCTCGGGGGCTTGTACAGTGCTCTTCTTCTGTCGGCCAAGCCCACCAAAGTCAAGCTCAGAGCTTTTGCTCCTCAGGCCATGATGGGACGGCTTAGAGTCTAACAGGATGTGGCGACATGCTAGGTGTAATTCTCGTTCGGTAAGTCCGTCGAGAATACGGCGGTTGATCCAAGGCGACTGATCGTATGTGCTGTCTTTAGAGGTATGCTTATCGTGTAATGATAAGGGCCGTGAGGGGATTGGTTCTGGCGTGGAGATATTGAGGGAGACCAACTTGGAGGCAATCTTCTATACGGCCGCGACCTACAAGTAAGAACATGACTATAGACAATGACTAGTGACGATACATACGATGAGCGTCCGCTTACATTGGAATTCTCGCCGCTTCATGGTTGTTGAGTAGGTATAGGGACTGGAAGTGTCGGCTTGGATACAACATGGCTTCAGAGCGCTGTAAAAGTACTACAATTGTAGCGACCACGTAAGGGATGCGCGTGCGGGAAGTCGGTACAGTATGGCCGGCTAAGGATGACTAGCATTAAACAGGATGCGAACCGACTACGATCCGTGGAGAATTCCGATCTAAGATCGTGAGGCAAACGATCATCTGAACGGGCGCTTAGCGTCTCTACAACCGGCCGGTCCAGTTTGTGGTACGCGCTTCGCGGAGACGCTGAACAACCACGATCAGCGATATTTTCATTTTTAGTAATCCCTGTACATCGACGGAAGTAGCATTTATTCTCCTATTCCCAACAGAACGAGCCGGACGCCTATCGGAAACAAATGACGCTGCGGCTCCACAAATACCGTGTTCGTGCAAGCAATGCACACCGTCAGTTAATAGACGCGCATCACCAAAACAGGCTACATAAAATTAAGGCTGTAAAGCAACACACACAGGTCGTTGTTATAAGACAACTCAACAGGGTACTCTACGAATTTTTTCGACCAACTTTTTTACTGATACATCTTTAGTCAGAGGAGTTTGCGGTCGCGAGTGTTAGTGTAGCGGTGTTAGGGTACGCGCTGTGCGCGAGGCACCATCGCCTTCACTCCTATAACTAGCTTTCTGCTTTTTCCTCAGTGCTGCTTAGTGTAAAGCCCTGCACTTGCCTGAAGACGGCCTTTGAATAGCTTATTAATAGTCGCGAGCCAGCCTTTGACGTTCTTCCTCTGCTTTGCGCTCGGCAACTTCCTTGACCTGCTCAGCCTGTAGCCGGTCGCGTTCTCTCCTCTCTTTTGCACGTGCATCACGCTTCTCTTGCGCAGTCTTTTGGTTGTACAGCTCGTCAACTTCAGCAAGCTCGCTCATTTCAACCCTCTTATCGTCTTCCCCTCTTGGAGGTAAGGGTCTCAAGCAGGCCGTCATGCTTGACTTATAATAAAAGAGCGTGATGTATTGACATGGAGTGAAGCGGTTGCCATATGCTAGGCGAGCCTCTTTCTGACGCATCACCAGACACATGTTGCATGCCTTTATACTACGTGTACGTATATTGTGCGCTGTCAGACGTACTACAACGCTTGTCAGACAAAATAGGACGATCACTAAATAAGCCCTGGGTGTCATTCCCCTCAGGCTACTGCTGCGGCTTAGCCCATCGATCCGTTCCCGTGGTAGCGATAGGGGTGGTTGTATCTACGTTTGTCATTCGGACGTTCCTGGCGTTACGAGATAGCGGACATCACGCGATAGCTTTACGGTAATGCTCCTCGATTCCTGATGATCTTAGTGTTTATTGCTATTGACTGCAGAAACCATAGAGCCATAGCTTGCAGTCCATATCCTTACGCTGCATGCACTCCCGGTAGCCTTCTGACACAACGAATTGTAGTATGACAGTGCGCGTGTAGTGTAGGTCGCTAATAACAAGAACAGTGCAGTACAGTGACGTGTATGTGTTGAATTGAAGCACCGTTGGATGTTACTCAACTATGATACGTGACTTCTCACCTGACGTTAGACGTGTTGAGCTTATCAACCGAATGCCAGATATATCGATTCAAATTCTCGCAGTGCCAAATTCTCGGCATCCGACGAGTTTGGTCGCGGAATGAATCAATTGTCCGTTCCCACCCGTTTTAAGCTTCCCGACCAAATCCTGAATGACTCCAGACTTCTTCTGCGCCTCAACACCAGACCATCCCACGAGGATGCTAAACACAGTGCCCGTTCCCTCGCCCTTCTCGCGGCCCTCCAACATCGGCCAATCCTTCTCGACACTCCAGCCCGATCGCACCGCTCGCATGTCAGTGTTGGAATCGAGATCCCCTCCGATCCCGGTCGTGAACGTCTTGCTGATACCTTCTTTCTCCGCAGCGGTTATGTCGGGTGAGAAGTACAACAACGTGACCTGCACCACAGGCGTGTTCAGCACGTCCCTGGCCTCGCCATCGAGCTCCACATGGCAGCCGAAGATCGGGTGAGACAAGATTTTGGGTAGGTCTTTGACCGCTTCGGCTCCACCTCTACACGTACCCAACTATCGTCAGCTTCTGGCTCTCCAATAGCAAAGTCCTCAAACGCGTTTAACTTACGTCTTGGCAAAGTCCATATGATGCTTCACATCGTCGAAGCAGAAGAAGCACCAGAGTCGCAAAGTGTCGTCAGGCTCGATGCCTCCATATGCCCAGTACGGGCCGCCCGGTGCAGTGGTCACGGTACTCCATGCTAAGTCAAGGACTTGGCCTTCGTGGGTCTTGGGGTTCAAGACGTCGTGGCCGGGCTTGACGCCCATGAGGCCGATCTCAACTACGGTCATATTGAGATAGAGATCTTTGTGTATCGTAGATAAGTGGTTGAAATGTTGTATGTATCAATCCTCAAGTCGGATGTGAAGATCTTTTGTACCCAAAAGATAGCTAGGCAACAACCTTTACAGTGTGGGGGACATTGCGTGTCAAGTGTGGAGAATCACGAAAACAATTAATATGTTACCTAGCGGTACTACTTCGGGCCATTGTGCTCGCATCGCCCCTAACCCTTGGATACGCAATTTCTGACGACAGAAGTTTAGTACGCTGTGCGCATACAATCATACGGCCATCTGTCGTCGGCTTTCGGCTTCGGCTTTCGTCTCCAGATTTCGTTTTCAGGTCCTTCCTTGTCCTTACCTGCGACTTGCTCGTTTCTCACAACCATACGATTTGGCTTGCCGTCGAACGGTATGGCGGCCTTCGTCCGCTAACTTCCTTCGCTTTACCATCTGCATTCTCTTCCCGCATGCCTCTATCTCCCAGGCTTCAACCACCTCCAATTCATGGGTCCGCCAAACTTGACGGATGATCGGCAACCACTGGTTAGCATCCTTGGCCATCATCATGCCTGTCTGGCGTGCATGGAAGGGCTTCGGGTGCACGGACATGGGTTCCAGATTCAAAAATGTCGATCATCGTTGAGGATAATCGCAATTGTGCCTTGGCGAACGTAGTTGCCATTTTGAGCCATGAGAGTACAAACCCCGGATCGGCATTAAGCTCCAATCAGACTGGCGGTCTTGCATGTCAGACGCGATACCTCGTGACGCTGTTTCCTGTTCCTCAAGGATGATCGTGCGGGATTGTGTTCAAGCTTCCACCTCTATTATGACTTTTGAGTGATACATGGTCGAGCGCATACCGAGTGCGCCCATTAATCGAACATACCTCTGTACACAGTGAGGAGTCAAATGTTTGAAAGTAAGTATGGTGTATGTAGATTAGCCAGCGTTGAGTGCTCGCGGCATGCTGGTGGCAGCGCCAAGCACAGTCGTGCCCCACACGCACAGCGGTTGACAGCAGCAGGCGCCAGCAACTGTGCTTCCTCTCGTCGCAACCTGTATCGCCAACAAGAGAACTCTTCCCGTGTGGCGACGTCCTCGCTGGTAGAAGATGAGAACTAAATTCAGAAAAGCTCTTTGCCGTTCGTATTTTCGAGCGCGCCGCACACCCGCCAGCCGAAACCCGTCGTAGGATCGCGCCTGGGTAAACCCGAAACCCGAAGCCTCACCTTGCGACGCGTCGTTCATACGTCATGGCGCGGAAAACCATCGCATGCGCTTCTTGCCGGTAGGTGGGAGGAATACTCCCGAGGAGAGTTGTTCTAACGCTGTACAGCCGGCAGAAGATCAAATGTATCCACGAGGGTCTTCCACCCTGTCGTAGTTGTTCCAAAAAAGGCCGCATCGAACCGGGCCAGTGCGTTCTGACGAGCCCAATCCTTTCGCAGCCTTCACGTTGCCCGTAAGCAATCTACAAAGTAACACTTCACACTAGTGTTTTAATGCTGAAATTCGCAGACCGCCCAGCACTTCTCAGCGAACGAATCTTCCATCCGTATCCGGTGATAGCCATGCCGCTGTTGGGACCGGAACAACTCCTGTCAGACAGCGCGCAAATGCCCAGCGTCATGCATCAGATTCGAACGATGTTCTATTTCAACGAGATGGCACGGAACTGATACGCGCATGCCTGGTCTTCAAACGAAAGTTTCCAGAGCTACGATTCCTCCATTTACCCACCATCTCAAAGTCGCTTCGTAACCTTCAGAGCTTGAAAAGCTTAGAATCACCGGCATTGCAAACTTTCTTTTTATCCATTATGGCTGTTCATGCTGTTTTAGGGAAAGATAAGGCGAGACTATCTACAGCAGATCAATTTGCCACAGCAGTACGAGACCGGGTGACGGTCTTGACGCCACCGAGCTTGGTAACGGTTCAAACGCTGTTGGTACTCTCCATGTACGAGTGGGGAGTCGGGAACCGACAGCAAGCCTGGCTGAGCAGCGGCATGGCTATCAGGATGATGCAGTCTCTACAGTCCATGACCGCTTGTACAGAACACCAACCCGAAGATCTGAATGTGCACAATCGTACCTTGTGGAGCTGCTTTATCATGGATCGCTTAATCTTCTCAGGGATGCCTCAGCCATATGCGCTTTCATGCAATTCCCTGCGAACCTCTTGGCCTTCGTCAGAAGAAGACTTCGTGTTTGGCCTGCCCCCAGTGTCGTCACGTCATGCCACAGCTGGGCGAAGTCTCCTCGATGACATGCCTGGAAACATGGCGAACTCCTACAACGTTCTCGTTAGGGGCTTCGATATATGGGCGCGCATCCTACAGTGGGTCATTAGTGGAGGAAGGTTCTTGCCTGATATGAGTCTTCCTGCAAATTGTCCCTGGAATCCGACGTCACCCTGGGCGTTACTATATCAAGAACTACAGGCATGGAGAAGCCTTTTGGAAGAACGGATGCTTTTCCCCAAAGTCTCCGTGGAGAGCCATGCTGCACTCGAACAGGCCGAGCCTTTCGCCTACGTCAACCTAGTCTACTACATCAGGTGCGTAAACACATACATTCTTGCAAGAAAATTCATCTGAGACTTCGAGGTGACAGTCTGATCTTCCTAAACCGCGAGTACCTCCCGTTTCTGCCAACTACGTGCGATCGACCCTCTGGACCAATCGATCCTCCACTGCTTCCTCCAGATGCACCTGTGGGATGGTGGGATGCGAGAGCAACTGAGCTTTTCGCGTCTGCAGGCTCTATAACTACCATCATGGAGGACCTAGATAATGCAGGTGCTTCGCTGCACACGCCCTTCCCAAGCTTCTGTGTTTTCTCAGCAGTAACGATGAATATGTACAGATCAGCTTTCCCCTGGATGAGCCCCGATAAACTTCAAGACGGTCGATCACTTGTAGAGAAGAATCTCGTTTGGCTTGATACGTTCCGCAAGATATGGCCTGTTGGAGAACGCTGGTGGCTGACGAGCCAGCGTACCAAGCAACTGTACGATCATGCTAGTGCGGACTTGGAGAGGTACCAAGGAAGAGCAAGGACAGATTTCGACGCCCTAGAGGCTTCCATGCATGACTGTCGGCGTCGAAGGCCGTCAGTTGATGAGTATCGTGATCTAAATCCTGACGCGAGTCTCATACGGGACAGCACTTCCACACGTCTAGAAGAGCAAGGGCTGTGCGAGACGAATTGCAATGGGGACATGCCGGAGATGACATGGCAATCAGATATGGGATGGAGTCAATTATGGCCGCTATGGGATCAAGAAGATAGTGGATATCTTGTCTACAGTGGGCTTTCGCCAAACACAGAATGTTTGTAAATCATTGGAGCAGAACGTATCGATCAGCATCCAACGAGCTGTTTCACAGTATCGTCGTATGCTTTCTTCAGAGTCGAGACGATGGTATCCAGCTCCGCATCTGTTACAGTATATGGAGGCGCAATTAGTATGTGATCTCCTTCCAAGCCGTCCACCGTACCGACACCAGGGTATAATGCTACACCCAAATCGAATGCAGCGAGCTGCAGGGTAGATCCAAAAGCCATTTGCGGAGGGAAAGGCCTTTTTGTTGTGGCATTTTCCATGAACTCTAGGCACCAGAATAGCCCACGTCCTCTTATGTCCCCAATATATTTGCACTCTTTGAACGTGTCTTGAAGACGTCGGCCCAGCTTTTGTCCTTGAATGGCGCATCTATCTGCGAGGTGGTCGCGCTTGATGATCTGCTGGACTGCCAAAGCAGTAGCGCAAGAAGTAGGATGCGCCTGATAAGTTTGTCCATGGTTGAATGCCGATGATCCTTCCTTAAGAGCATCTACAATCTTCCGATTTATAAGCATGCCTGCGATAGGAGCATACCCGCCTCCGAGCCCTTTGCCAATAGTGACAATGTCCGGCTGGATTCTTTCTTGCTCAAAAGCGAAATAGGTGCCTGTGCGACCCGTTCCGCACATGACCTCATCTAGATGCAAGAGTATGCCGTACTTGTCGCAAAGTGTACGAACTGAAGGCCAGTAGCCCTTCGGTGATGCCATGGCACCTAGAGTCGCGCCACTTACCGTCTCGCCACTGGTGATGACTTGTTAGCTTATTTTAAAGCCGCACGACTGGTGTCCAGGAACTCTTACATGAAAGATATGATATTTTCAGGTCCAAGTCGCAGAAATTCTTGCTCGATGTCCTCAACAAGTCGCGTAACGTATTCTTCTTCCGTTTCTGCATCTTTGGCACCATGATAGTGGTCGGCCGGGCCAACGAAAGAGACGTTAGGAAGCAGGATCTGCTCGTAAGGCACCTTGCGTCCGATAACGGAAGATACAGACATAGCACCGAATGTGTTTCCATGGTATCCTTGCTTCCTTGCAACAAAGATCCTCCGCTGTGTTTCGTTCTTTTCGAACCAGTACTGACGAGCACACTTCATTGCAGCGTCGTTCGCCTCGCTGCCACTGCCAACAAAGAAGGCTTTGGTCAGATCATGCCTGTAAGGGCTGCATTCGGCTGCGCCTTGGTGCTCGAGGATGCACTTGGCCAGATCTTCGGCAGAGTCTGTAGTGTATGCACCCGTGTGCACGTAGCTGACAAGACTCATCTGTCTTACAGTAGCTGCAATAACTTCCTTGTTTCCATGGCCTATTATGGCTACAGCAGCGCCACCACAAGCATCGAGAATAGATTTTCCGTCCTCTAGGAAAAGGTAATGGCCTGAAGCTGAAACAACTCTATGGGGCTGGTACGCTAAAGAACGGTGCAGGAGCGATGGCTCCGGGGATGATCCGGACATTGGGTATAGGTTCCGAGAGCAGGTTCCGAGGTCGCGGGATTGTCGCAATTCTGCAATGCAGCTTCGAGTGGAAACAGTCCGATTTTCAGCTGATCACAACACGGCGTTCCACTCGGTCTGGCGCGTTTGCCATACTACATGCCGTCGCGGGTTTGGCGAGTTTCGGGTCTGACTTCTCCTCTTTCGGCTAAAGTCCATCAAACGTAGTTGATAGTCTTTTCTTCGGGTTTGGCCGAGCGCAAACCCGAAACCCGAAAACTGCACGCAGGTCGCGCGATTCGCCCATGGCATGACGGTTTCTTCGACGGATGCGTGCGCATCTTTCTGCTAAGCTTATCTCCTAGTCGGATGGTGAGCTCCTCCATGCTACCAACGGGCTTGAACTCTGTCTTGATTATCGCTATGATCGGATGGGTCGAGACGGTGCCTGGTTCTCAATCGTACGCTGCGGCCGTATTCCCTGACCGGCAGATAATTCATTAGGATATCATCGCATGTGTATGCAGGCTTCATATCCACACGTTGTGCGATAATGAATGCGTGTCAGAGCATCCAGCCATGACATATCGTAAGCGTTGGCTGGTGGTCGAGTGGGGAACTGTGTGTGCGAACAGCGAGTCGTGGAAGAGTCTTGGCACGACGAAGGTGCAACACCACTGCAGCCCTCGCGTCCACCGCCACCTATGGCACCCTCCATTAGCATGCGCATCTTCTACAACAGTCGCTACGACCTCCGATGATACTTCGCGCGACGCTCGCTGATCTCACGCACATCACGACCCACAGCTTCTCGAGCAACGACCCGTTTGCGGCGCGTTCGGCGCCTCCCGCTCGTTAGCTTTACCGTGGCCTCCACCATCAAGAACACGAAGCAGCGTCACGAGACATCGTATTCGACATGCGCGGTCGCTACTCTGATTGGGTCTAATGTCAGACTGGGGCTTGTACGATAACATCTCATTACGGTGGGGCTTGGTTCGCGTGTAGCATTGATTCTCCGGTCGCATTCCTGGACAGGCAAAGAGGCCGAAGATTGATATTGGAAGTGGATCTTGTCCAAGATCCCCATGCTGGAGTTTCTATTCTCTCCGCACACACGAGGCACATTGGGCAACGTGACTCTGCTATACGAGGCGAGCATAACAACCGACATGTTCTCAAAGCTTCTACGGCACCCACGCGCCGCTACGGGCTTGGTGCTCGTACAGATATAATGGGCGTCATGGGCGCGATTGCTCATGCGCAATCTCACATTCGTTCACATCTCTGGCCATGGGCAAGTTCTCTTCTGCCATTGCGGCCCTTGTTATGGGTGCGCAGCTTGTCTCTCCAACATCGGTACATGCTCGTGTCCACCCGAGTGCGATCGTACAACGAACGGCGAACGACGCGCCAGCGATAAGCGGCGTTCTCCCTGGTGCCTACATCGTCGAATTTGCAAACGAAAATGAAACACCAGAGAGTTTCTACGCGTCCCTCGCAGCCAGCGGTGTCAATGTCGAACATCGCATGAATTTGAGCTTTCGATTCTTCAATGGCGTATCTTTCCAGCTCAAGGGCTCAAGCTCGAATTCGAGCGAGTGGGACTTCTTGCGTCAGATGGGGGCACAACCACAGGTGGAGAACATATGGCCGACCCGTATCACGACACGTTCGCGTGAGGACAACGTCGCGGCACCCGCTCAGCAGAAACACGTCAAGCGGCAAACTACATCTGAAGATACCTTTTCTCCTCATGTCATGACTCAGGTTGACAAGCTGCACAAAGAGGGCGTCACAGGCAAAGGATATCGTGTCGCTATTATTGATAGCGGAGTCGATTACACTCATCCAGCGCTTGGCGGCTGTTTTGGTCCAGGCTGTCTCGTTGAGATTGGGTATGACTTCACAGGCGACGACTACAACCCCGGCACATCTCCATTGAAACCCGATGACGATCCCATGGACAACTGCGCTGGACATGGTACACATGTCGCAGGTACTATCGCCGCTCAGCTCGAGGGCAACAAGTATGGCTTCACTGGATCTGCACCCGGGGCAAAGCTCGGCGCGTACCGAATGTGGGGTTGCGCATCAACATCTACCAATGAGATTGAGCTTATGGCATTTGCTCGTGCCGTCGAGGATGGGGCAGATATCATCTCCTACTCGAATGGCGACGCCTCAGGCTGGTCGCAGGACGTACGCGCTACCATCATCTCGCGCATCGTTGATTCTGGCATTCCAGTCGTCATTTCTGAGGGTAATGACGGTGGCCAGGGTATGTTCTACGCTTCCACGCCAGCAACGGGAAGCAGTATTACGGGCACAGGAGCGGTTTCTAATACACAATATCCTACCTTCCTTGCACAAGGTTCCTACACAACCGATTCCAACGCTACTACTAACAGCACCGCCAACTTTGGTTTCTTGATGGGCGTTCCCGAGTTCGCCAACGACACAACACTTCCACTATGGTCTGCTGCCGATGTAGAAGATGCTTGCAAACCGCTACCTGACGACACGCCAGATTTGAGCCAGCGCATCGTACTTTTGGAGTTCAAGGATTCACGAGCAACTCAATGCTACCCGCAAGACCAGGGCGCCAACCTCGCCGCAAAGGGTGCGCGATTCATGGTATATTACGAGCGCAGCAATCTGACTATGCGTGACGAACCTTATGTATACGCCGATGGTATTCAGGGTGTCGTTAAGGCTGTGCCATATGTTGCTGAGCGTTGGATCTCTCTACTTTCACAAGGCGCCACAGTCTCTGTGACCATCCCAGCCAATGGAACCCAGACCTACCTTGAGGTGCTCGAGAACAACGAGCGAGGTGGCTATGTCGCAGGTGAACTGACCAGCTGGGGCCCAAGCTGGGAGCTTGGTATGTCACCCCAACTCGTATCACCTGGAGAGAACATCCTGAGCACGTATCCAACGGCTTTAGGTAGCTACCGCGTCATGACTGGCACGAGCATGTCAACGCCATTGGTCGCGGGTGTTTACGCATTACTCGGCGAAGTTTACGGCAAGCTGGAACCAAAGCGTCTCCGCAGAATTCTCACACATACTTCCAAGCCACTGGCCTGGCACGACGGAAAGACTGCTCATCCCGACATCCTCGCCCCAGTCGCACAACAAGGATCTGGACTTGTGCAAGCTTGGAATGCTGCTCATACTACCCTCGAGATCAATGTCGATAGTCTGATGCTGAACGACACGGACCACTTCGTTGGCATTCATACCTTCACCATCACCAACACTGGCTCCGCAGAAGAGGCTCTTGGTTTGGAACACCGAAAAGCCGTCACAATGTACACTATGGATCCAAAAGCCGATGTCTTGCGTGTTGGTTCATTCCCCAACGCTATCGCAGAGTCATGGGCGACCGTATCCTTCTCTTCCGATAGCATCACCATTCCTGCCGGCCAGTCTGCCAACATCACCGTTGAGTTCACAGCACCTGCAGGACTCAACGCAACTCTATTGCCCGTGTACAGTGGCTTCATCGCCCTGGGCGACAAGCTCGTGCTCCCTTACCTCGGTGTTGGGGGTAGTATGCACGCCATTCCCGTTCTCACATCGGAGACTGTATACCTCGCCCAAGGATACACGCCCACTCCCGCCAACGCGTCTTACGTCATTCCACGACCGGATCCTCAGAACCCACCTATGACTGATCGCGGTGATATGTTCGCAACCCCGAACGTGTACATCAATCCTACAGTTGGGTCACCTTTGCTGCGTGTGGAGATCTTCCAGGGCGACAAGAACCTGGGTGCATTGGCTGGATTTCCGCAAACGTACATCGCAAGGAGTGAAGTTCGCGCATATTTCAATGGGCTAATGGCGAGTGGGGAGGTGCTTGATGAGGGCTCGTATCGTATGAAAGTGAGCGCGCTCCGCATCTTCGGTGACGAAGAGAAAGTCGACGATTGGGATGTAGTAGAGTCTACTAGCTTCGCAGTGCAGTACGCGTCGTAGTAGAGTTGGTGTGTGATGTGGGGGCTGAAGGATTGCGATCCTTGCACATTCGCTCCCTGCAAGGCTGTCTCGGTCGCAGCCGCCTGGACCGGCGTGGCCATCGCATGAAGTCTACTCGCTTGTACCTGTATTCGATCTAATCTAAGTTGCTTATTGGTGGGCACCTGCAGTCGCCAAGGTTGTTGCAGCACGACATAGGTAAACCTTGCGAGCCGGGTAATCGTCAATTACTGAAACTTCGAAAACTGCACGCCTTACCATCCGCGGCACAGACGCCTCAGGCTCTCAGCCTCACCATCCACGACGACTGAACTTGCGCTACCCGTATTGGTAATGACTACGATGTCTCTTCATCAACATATCGCGGATATAAGTATGTCTCTTTATGTAGATTAATCGCATTCAGCATCGGATCATCATCTACATACTACACCCATACGTTCACGTTGCTTTCTGTGCTGCTCATGCGATGAGATTCTCACTTCTATTCCTCAACACCTTGCTGCTGGTCCTTCAATCTGCCGCATCACCGGCATTCATCCCCTCTGGAGTGATATCTGCTCAAAGCACAATCACCTCGCCTCCTTCCATTGTAATACCGCCTTCTCGCCGCGATGATAACTTCGCGCCAAGTATACCTCCGCTCTCACTAGACCTACCATCAATCGCTGCGCCGTCAATACCACAAGTCTCCCTCGACCTCCCGACCCAGACATGCACGCCTGGCTTCAGTTCATACGCAACTCCAGGCATTGATGGCTACGTCCCTGCGGATGCATGCAATGCGCTATGGGTGTACTTCCCGAACTTCGCTGCAGCAGTAGCTTTTTCCATTTTGTTTGGCATCCTCACAATCGTACACCTGACTCAAGCAGTCGTGTATCGTAACGGCTTTTGCTGGGTCGTCATAATGGCCTCCCTTTGGGAGATGGGAGCATATGCTTTCCGCGCTCTTGGATCCAAGAACCAGCAATCCTCTGGCATTGCGACTGTTGCTCAGATCTTAGTGCTGGTGGCTCCTATCTGGGTCAATGCCTTTGCATACATGGTCTTTGCTCGAATGGTCCACTTCTATTCGCCCACTCGCAAAGTCTGGTTTCTCTCGCCTTCTATCCTCGCTCTGGTCTTCGTCACCCTAGATATCGTTTCTTTCGTCGTTCAACTCATCGGCGGTGGAATGGCTGGCCCTGGTGCAAGCGCAGATGCACAAAAGAAGGGTCTGAACATATACATGGGCGGAATTGGTATGCAAGAGGGCTTCATTGTTCTGTTCTTGGGCCTAGTCATCAAATTCCATCGCGACCAGCTACGGGCAGAAAGAGTAGGACGACTGACTGCGGACAAGATGGGTAGCTGGAGATGGTTAATCGGGGCGCTCTACGGATGTTTGCTGGCGATCACAGTTCGCATCGTCTACCGCCTCGCTGAGTTCTCCGGTGGTCTCGACCACAGTAATCCTCTTCCAAGTAACGAGCCACTCCTGTACGTCCTGGAGTCGACACCAATGTGGTTGGCCATCTTGGTTTGGAACGTTGTCCATCCAGGTCGCTTCATTCGTGGCGATGGCGCGAAGATGCCGCGTTCATGGCTTTCTCGCCATCTGTGCTGCTGCTGTCGCAAACGTCGCTGCGACGAATGCCATAGCAAACTCGGCCACGGCGGGCTTCACCACCATGTGGCAGATGATGCAGAACTAGAGAACAACAGGGAGATGTTTCCTATCCAGATGACCCCCGCGGATCGCGTCGTTGCTACTCCAGTCGATCCTTTCCTGGACGCATCATCTCGTGCCTCGTCTCCGTACGGATTGGACAGAGAGCGGGAACGATTTCGGTGAGAACAAGTCCAGTATTTAAATTTTGAAGTACCAGGCAAGGAATAAGGTTTACGTGGCATTGGGGGGACAGCTTGTGCAGAATAACTGAGCATCTTGTTATCACTCCGCACTCCGCAAAAGGTGACGCAGTAGGCCGATCCTTCCGCGGTCCGATAGTCTGACTCTCTAGTGCTGCACCAACTTTGAGAGAAAAGAGGATTAGTGAACTTTGATCTTCAAACACTTTATTTCTCTACATTCTACGTAAGACTTTGATAATTGATTAGCTTTGTGTTCATTCAATCCACAATATTAAACTGTCTCTGTTCCTCAGTCTCGAGTCATTAGCAGCTTTGCGCATTTCTATCTTTTGTTCTGTGTCGCCTGCTCTATTATCAAGAATAACTCATGTAATAGATTTGTAACGAATGAACACTAATCTACATTGTTTCAAGTATAGCATCCCACTTCAGCTTACTGTACTAGACAATTATATAGCTTAGACGACTACCGTTTCGGCGATTCTCGAGTAGTCAAGGAAGTAAGCTGGCTCCATCGCTTCTTGGCGCTGTAAGGCGCTAGACGTCACAACGCACAGGTAGTAATTTTATCTTCACGGCGTAGCTTCACTATCTAGTCTTGTCTATGCTACAAACAACTTCATATAGTTACTCTCAGCATTACAGCCATGCTGTGCTGTTAAATAGCCCGCTACAACATCGAAGGCATTCCGGGATGAAGAATGACAAATATCGTCTTACATCGCACGGGCACTCTTGTCCGCTTACACCCCAGAACTTTTCAGGGTAAACCTTGGAAGATACTTCATATGTTCCGGTTGCTTGCGGCTCACGTTTCTCTAGGCAGATATCATGTTTAATTCTACAGATTATAAAGTCTTGTGTCGCGACTGCAATACAGTCTATCCACTCAAGCAGATATCTCCTACACGCGACTTTTCCAACTTTCAGCACGTAGCACTACTCTTCTCTCAAGAACATTGTTCCACGACAATGAAGTTTGCTCTCATTGCTCCCGCTCTCCTCAGTCTCGCTGTCGCAGGACCCCTACCATCATCCGAAGGTGTGCACGTCTTGACAAAGCGTCAAACGCGCCCTATCGGCTCCTGCGAACCCGGTCCGAACTTTTGCGGCTTTTCACTCGAAGAATGCAATACTCAGCTCGCGGCTCTTCGTGCCCCCTGTACAAACAGGTGCATTCCGCAAGGTCTTCCCGTGCGTGTGGAATGCCTTGCTCCTCGCAACCTCGGTTGCTTCTGTTAAGGGGATGGAGTTGGAGAAACTGGGGGATAGATCGAGTGTAGAAGGACTAGAGCAGCACTTTAGAATACAAACAAGAAAGGGAGATGGTTTTCGTCCATGCGGAAAGGAACGACCTGTCCTCCAGTTTCTGGAAGGTGTTGTCACAAATACACAAGAGGACTTAGATGACAAATGATCAAATTAGCCATCCCAATACACACTGTCGCTTCGGAGCTAGAACCTTACAACACTCTCAAAATCTCCCTTCTCAATTGGAATGCAGGTGAAGAAGATGAAGAAGATTGTAGTGAGGTGGGCGAGGTAGATATACTGTTTTGGCAATAAAGCCTTGGACAGTCTCGCAACAGTACTGCCAGAGTTCGCATCCTTCAAGATCAAAGCGTTGCCCCCTTCCTATTCGTCTACTCTTCTGGAGGCGGAATCTCAATCGAGTCTTCAGGGATGTTGTCAACGTCAATGCCAGGATACACGACACCACGGAATTTGGCCATCTGCTCTCGCATCCTCTGGATTTGTCCGGGCGTGAATTCGTACCGGCAATAGTCGGCCGAGTACGACATGTAGTTATCTGATGTAAGATTAGCAGTGATAGCCAGTGCTGTTGTTGTTGCAGGTTGCTGATCGACTACCTACGTATGGAATCTAAACCAGGCTGGTCAGGGCAGGAGTCGCTATTTTCGGGAGTCAGTCAGTTGGCATTGTACAAAGCCCAAGTGATGTGAGCTGCCTTACCGTCCGATGTCGCATTCACCCGAGACCTCGGGTGCTTGCTGGTTTGGCGTGTCTGCGACCTAAATATTCAATAAAAAGGTGGTTTGAATGTGAGATGATGATGGGACCTACGTAGTCGTAGCTCACAGCGCAGCCAAAGTTGAAGACATGGTAGAGACCACACCACTAGTAATCGTTATATGAGCATTTCACGCGGGAGTTTCGTGAGAGTCGAGGTGGATACTGCACTTACATGACCAACTTCGTGAACAAGCGTAATTCCCTCATTGAGAGGGCGACTGCCCCCTAGAAATGCTGTGTTGTTCTGGAAGACGCCATCGTAAGATGCCTGCGAGGCAGGGAGCGTTGCCCAGGCAGTCTCTGTCGTGTTGACGACACTGTTATGTCGATGTCAGCTCTCTTCGTAGAGCATATGAGTAGGTTCACTTACCCCATACTGTATATGTTTAGTGTAGCGAGATCGCCCTGCCGCAGAGCTGCCGAGACTTCTCGTTCAGACGGACGTGCTTCTAAGAGATTGTTGTACCTGGAGAATATCAGGTTTTGCACCTTTTCATCATGTCTCCGCTGGCTTACCAATACTCGTTGATCGTGCGCGTCGTGTTTACAAGATTGAACTGGAATCCAACAGGTTCGAAAGCATTGTTCAGGACCTCCATCTGCGCACTGAGCGCCGCGTCGCTCGAAAGGAAGTTAACAAAAACTCTCCGGCGTCCACGATATCGAAGCATACCTAATATATCCCTCTCCTTCGATGTCGCCAGGAGTTATGACGTGCATGTAAACCTGCGACCTCGTTAGCATCGCGCGCTCCCCATACTTGAATTCCGGGAACAAGCGCACGTCAATAGGCAATAGCACAGTCGCATTGTCAGCCCGTCTTGAATGGGATTTTGCGTGCAGATTGCGACGCTCAGCGTTTGGAGAGACCAAAGCATCCTCAGTGCCACCTACCGAGGCTCTAGGACGAGTGTCAGCCAACAAATCAATCTTAGAGATTATTTTTCAACCGCTTACAGGACACCTCCGGTGGTCGCGAGGAAACAGGCTAAGACTTGTACAGCAACCATGTTTGCGCGACAGAAGTTTATTGCGATGGCTCGATATAACAGCAAGACGAACGATACTTATACGACGATTGGAACAAGACGGACGTACATTGTATAGACACTCCGAAGCGCCTTGGCAGGTGGGGAACAGTAGCCTTGTTAGTTAGGTCGTAGCTATAATTACGTCCTGTCGCGTGGAATTAATGCCGGCAGCGTCGGCAGCTTGGCAGGGAAGACAAGGCAATAACTAATCAGCCCGTTGGGCTATGTAGCGTGCACGGGCCAGTACCTGATTGTCTTGCAGTTTTACGCACTGCCTTCCTACTAGCTTCCTACTTTACATTGTAGATAAACCATTGATTTAGATTACGGTTTGGAGGCGGTGGAAGGAGAAGAACTACGGCTGGGGCTACAGAAGTATCGACCAAGACGTTCGGTGCCTGGTCTGACCTTGCTTCTTCAGTCATCTGTTGGACTAATCGATTGGGCTGTGCGCCACGTCTGTTAGCGAGAAGATGCGCAGTTGAGAGTCAGAGACCTGAGATGGAGAAGGTAAAGCTTCGTTAAGGTTGACTATGATCTTCTTAGGAAGAACGGTGACCAAGGCGGGGAATCACCTCTAGTCTTGCTAACAGAGCGGTATGATGGGGGATACGGAGATGCAGAGCGCAAGCTTCAATAATGCCTTTGAGATAAATCTCTAGTTGCGTCCAACAAGGCTTTGAGTCTAGCTGTGTCTTCGACAGGCAGTATATAGGCGTTGGGTCGGTGCATAGTGACGTAAGGGCGAGGGAAAAGCGTAGGAAGCTGTCTCCTATCCGCGACCGTCGTCTCTTGACACCAGCAACATGTATATAACCATGGCGGTGAGCACACGTAAGGGCCAACATCAGAATTAAATCCTCGCGTGGTATCCCAGCGTTGCGGTCATCATCCTCGTCACTTTCAAATGGTAACGATGGTGGACATATCAGGCATGTGTCTTTCGGTATTATCTCACGTTTCTTCCTATGATTCATGCTACTTCACGGCAATACCGAGTCGTAGCTTGTGATGTATCGTCAGAAATTTCTTCAGCCACAAAGATGCAGCTGGTCAGTCCAACCACTCCTCTTGGCCGCTATGGAAGGCACACTGCTCAGGTCAAGAGCTACGATAAGCAAGAAGAACAGTGTGCTTTCTTCACGAGAATGAGTTCCCCAATAAGCCTGCCCGCGCTACACCTGCAGCCGATGAAGCCGACCCTAAGCATACTCATCCTCATGGAAGAGGTCCATACGCCTTGCTATGTATAACTCGCAGTCGTCGGTGGTCCCGTCGTCCGGGTGCTCGAGCTGGTACTTGATGTAGAGACTAAGGCTTGCTTTGACTTTGCCGTAGGTCATGCGGGTTCGATGGGTTCGTAGGTGCTTGCCGTATCCGAGGACCATACCAGCGGTCAAGTATCCGCTTCCACCCAAGTTTGGGAACATCTTCTGTGATTGGTTAGTTACAGATTCACTGTGTAATACTGCCGAGACGTACAATCAGCCACTGTTGGGCGTTGATCGCCGATCCTTGGTCGAACTCCACGTCAAGATCCATGAGGCGGTATATGGCAATCAGTTGTGCAACCTCTGCGCCTTTAAAGTCATTAGATGCGTCTCCGATAGCGCGCTCGATTGCGTCGATGATCCACTACTCGCCAGTGCTGGCCAATTCATTGATCATAATCTAGATGTCGACGAGTTTCGCAAGCTGGGGATCGTGCTGCGCGTTGGTACTCGTATTTGGCGTCATCTTGAGGGCCGTGGAGTGTTTTGTAGGTGGAAGAGGGCAGTGAGCTGGTCAGTGTTGATATACACAGATGCGCCTTAGCGCGCCCGCTGACCGCGACCGACGACGCCGCCTTCACTTAGTCTCCTCACTTCTTCTTCCACCGAAAACTTTCCGATCACAAGCAACACGACAACCGCTAACAACATGCCGCCAAAGGCGAACGAAACGACCGCGAGAGCGCCGGAGCCACTCGTCGACCCTATGACAGCTGAAATTCTCGCCGCAAGCAACGAAGCCAGGACCGCTACCAAAACACTGAAGGAGATGAACCAGAGCGATCCGAGATTCCAGGAACAAAAGGCAAAGGTGGCAGCGGCAATGCAAGCCTTCATAGATCTCGCCACATTTCTCACGACCTTCCAAGCTCTCAAGCGGCCAAGGCGCTCACCGCAGAGCCATGAGGTACAAATGGCACTACTGCCACTGCTAGATCTCCTACAACAATATCGCAACGCCGAGATCGACCTTCTGAAATCACAGTGTATTGATCTGATGCAGAAGGCTGCTAAATCTCTTGTGGAGGCCGGTACCAAGGGCGCTGGTTTCCAGATGGGGAAGTCATGGCTTGCATCCACCAAGGATGACGGAGAAGGCCAAGAGCAGGGTAATCACCACCGTCTTCGCTGCCCCAAAGCCGTATGATAATGTCAGTTTCTAGGCATCCGGGATCGTATCGAGTCTTGCGCCAACGACGATGAGCCAAATAAGGACGCTTTCGCACCGTACGTCGACGAGGAGAAGATCTACAGGGGTGAACGCTCTGACGGAACTACCTTCCACATGAATCATGGCACCTGCAAAGTGGTCACCGATGAGAACGGCAGTTCTATGAGAGCGCAGTACGACAAGAAGACAAGCGGTAGCGAAGGGATGATGAATGTCGAGGAGCACGGCGAGGCCCACGGCCACAGCGACCTCGAAGATGCACACGACTACGGCAATGGTGATGGCGACGGCAAGGCGCGCAGCCAACGACCAGTTCCATCCGCTCATCCCGATAGCGATACCGGTTCACTGTAAGCCCAAGGAGGACAGGGACAGCAAAAAGGTGCTCTCTGCACCTTAGGTTAGCCCGGACTTGAGGGTGGGAGGTTTGTGGCGCGAAAAGGCGAATGCTATGAGTGTAAGGCACAAGAGGATGCAAGACTTGGAAACAGACGTTGTGCCGGTTGTCGCTTCCGGATCGACCCGGGCAATCTTGATGATTTGTACCCAGCGTTTTGCAAAGCATGTGCTGTCGATGTATTCTACCGTTGACCTCAATCTTTTCCGTTCTAGCGACTGCGAATGTGGCGCGAAGAATATCGGACAAGGGCAGGTTCAGTGAGGTGGGTTCAGCGAGGTAGATCTAGTCACGGAACAAAAGTTCGTCCGCGAGTGCCGATATCGATTGCTACAATCAATACACAGTGAATCATACTCTTCTTGAAACTTGAATAGATGTGATGATGCCAGTAATGGACTTGAAAGCACGCCGAACTTGCTGAATACTGAAAGACTAGAAACCAACGCATAAGGCCCATACCATCAGGTTTCCAGTCACCTGCTAGTCTGAAGTAAATCCACTTTTGTTCCGACGCCCAGACCTTCAAAGAAATCAAGACGAAAAACACTTTTCGAGGAGCCTGCCCATGTGTCAGCAGCTCAATGCCATCTCGCAACTGTCAAGACCCCTACGACCACCACAAAACGTCCGCCCGTTCCCTTGTTCACCGTTAAGAACAGTCCCTACTCTGTCTCTTCCTTGCCGTCCTCTTCCATCCGCTTCTTTCTGTTAGGTCGCATTCCTTCAGTTGCAGAAGTCTCCAAGTCAAATCTCCGGCGCAATGCAATTGAGCCATCGGGATAGACATTCAGCCGGTCAGTTGCCTTGGCCTTCCACTCGACAGTTCCATTTTTGCCTTTGTGTGGTTCCTTCCAAATAGCTTTTTTGTAGGCGGGTGAATAAATCTTGTTGCCATCTTTGTAGACATAATCCGGTGTCATGGACGCGAGGAACTCCTCCCTGGTCTCATCTGGTGCGCGCTGCAGGCCAAAACTAGCCTCCTCGTCGTCATCCTCGCCCTGGACGTCACATTCGACAGTTGGGACATCTGCGTCATTGACTTCGGCGTCTGCGTTGAATTTCTGTATGGTCCAGTTAGTCATGTTCGTGTCTCCTTATGGGAAGACATACCTGCTCGGCGAGCAGAGCCTTGAATTGTTGCCTGTGGTATGCACCAGATTTTTTCCATGATTCATCTGATACGACTGCTTCTTCCACAAGCGCATAGTCCTTGACTGGGCCTCGAGATCTGATGACCTTGCCATCTCTACCAAGCTTTTCTTGTACGCCATCACCCATTTCTTTGGCATCGACCGACATGATGCTGCTTGCGTCACTGTCAGAGTCTTGGTCATACTCCGAGGGCACATAGTAATCATCGCCATCATCGTTGTCATGGTCTTCGCTCGTGGCTATCTTTGCTGGCCTCTTGGCTGAGATCTTCCTCTTCTTCTTCGCCGGCTTCCTCGTCGTGGACATGTTAGTCTCGGTAGGTCTGTTCTTGGGCGGTGCAGGCTTGATGTATACGTTAGTAATACACGGTGAATATGGATGATGATGGTATACTTTTGGTCTCCAGTCTGTGAACCGGCGTCCGATGCTGGGATTACCAGCCTTCGGTCTCTTCATACCTTCTAAGGTATGGATTGGCATTGTTGTTGGGTTGATCGTATGTTCGAAGATAATCTGCGCAGTATCAAGGTAGTGGCGTGCTGGAAGAGGAGTGTAAGAAGAGTTGTGAAGTTCGAAAGGCTGATAAAGGTCCACGGTACCAAAAGACCACCTGCGCGGCAAGTGAAGGTGGGAACCGAGAGGTTGCGCTTTCGGAGCTTAACGTTTGCACTGCAATTTGTCATTGCGTCAGCATGTGAAGGAGGTAGAAATGATGCACTGAATATACCACGCATTGATCCCTCGCATGACATAATTATCGGGAGCAGGGAAAACAGCCACGCGTTAGCATCCTCAAGCAAGCGCATAAACTGAAGAACCAGAAGGAAAACAGCGCTACTATGCCTTACGTTGAAGTCTACATTGACTTTTGAGAGGAACTCTAATAGCGACTAGAAGCATTGTAGGCTTCACGATTCTTAGTATCCATACTATGGCTCTCAACACACGTTGTCGTGGTAGGAAAAGGTTTGTCTTATCGGAAGCTTCATCAGGGTCGTACGGATGGGCCACGGCGAGGAAATAGTTGTCATAGACGATGATTCCCGCTCCGTAATGGGACTTTGCACCAAGGCCGAGGAAGATTCAGAAGTTTCTGTTCTCGCAACGTACAACGATCGACAGAACGTGGCGATGAAGAAGCGGTCAGTCGATCTAAAGCAGGCTACAGCACACTTCATCAGCGCAGTTCGCGATCTCAATGCCAACACGGGATCATCTGGTAAGGCTATGGATTTGCTACGTTGCGCAAACATAGACGAGAACGCCATCGACACAAGGGACTTTACCGAAGCCATGACGACTTAGCTGCTCGAGAGCGGCTTCCAGGAACTGAGAATACTGTCTATGATTGAACCCCTACGCCGAGAGAATGACGTGGATATGGAAGGCATGAGGGTCGTGGAAGGCATGGAGAACATGGAGGACATCGACTATGACACAGCCGAGTTCCACCAGCCAGACGCATCAAATTTGCTGTGTATAGAGGCACAAGACGACAAGACGAAGAAGAATAAGAAGACCAAGGATCCAGAGAAGTCGACCAAGCATCAGTTGTTCTTGGATCGGATTGGCAAGATGAAAGATATCGACGTCTTCACTCCTCGCTGCGAGGCGCTTATAGAACTCTACAAGGACATTCAGAAGAGATACCCTGGGGAGAAGATCATCATCTGGAGTCGTTTCTACAAAGGCCTAGTCATCATCGCTGAAGCCATGCGCCGCGGCTATGAGATCAATGTTCCGATCTTCTCAGGGTTGCTCGACACGGAGCAGCCAGACAACATGCTGTACACATGGTAGGGTCCATACATGTCTACGAAGGTTCCTATGAGATTTTAAGCGAAGGCTAGCGTCACTAGACTCATAGTCGATACATCCTTACATGTCATCTTCTCTAAGCCTTGGTGGAATAGTCTGGATGGTATGCAAGCAGAGCGAAGGGCGTTCCCAATAGGCCATGATAAGATCGTGCACTTCTGGCATTTGACCTGCATCAACATTTTCAGCCTGAAGCTGATCACGGTTCTTCCCGTCGTCTCCCGACAACTCAAAAATGCCTGGATGCTGCCTTATACACAACTTTTTCCCTTTCCTGTTGAAGTAGCCGGTATGTATTTAGAGCCTTCTTTGTCATCTCTTGATAGCTTAAAGGTCTTCGGGTAATTCCAGTTCGCATTTTCGGATTGAGATGTCCAAAGGTCCCATACTAACGTCGTCGCCCGTGCCCATCGAAACTACTGCCCTAATCGGTGTCTTCCTGTCTCAAACCACCAAATTTCAGTATCACGTGCACGACTAGCTCCTTGCTTTCTAAAAATCATGTCTCGTGCCTGGAGCGTATTTGGTAACAAAACCTCTGGATAGGCTGCTCTTTGTCGTTGAATGCCTAGCCCGAGCAAATACGTAGGCTAGCGTCAGTAGTTGTATTATATAATAAGTCGATGATTTCGCACTGCTTGTAGTATCAGAGATGGACATGACTTTGATATACAAACTTGAGCTTCAGCAGTAACTAGGCCTAAGAAAGTCCAGACTCTCGAAATCAAATGCCCACTCAATATCGGTGTCCGTGCTTGACATGTGTGCGCCTCCAGCATCTTGTCCCCGCGGTTCTATGTGTTTTCGAATCAGTCATTACATTCCCATATCTCACGATTGGAGTTGTGGTAGAAGGCAAGCGAACATACCTTCCGAGACTCTAATCATAACTTCAGATCGAAGCTTCTCTCGACAGCTCTCCAACAACTTCACAGCCTGTGAGCAAGCCTGTAGTTGCACTTCATTGTGTCTCAAAGTCTGTAGAGCTTTATGCCAGGAATTCAGATATGGTTCGCAAGACAGATCGATGCCTCCGTTGGCTTTAGGAAGAAAAGCGGCCGCAAGAAGAACGCTAGCAGCGGTGTAGAGAACTGTGTAAATTAGTTTATCACTTGAGAATACATGTCAGAGACTTTCTTACAACATACTGCGTGCCAACTCGAATGATTTGCACGACATGTCTCGGCCTTATAAAGTACGTCGATAGTCTGCTGCGCGGTCAAGATACAGAGACTACGGATCTCTCGAAGAGTGCTAGCACCAAGTGACATAGGGAAGTCAGAACTAGTTCCTTCAAGCAACCATGGTCGAAGGATAAGGAGGCGAACGTAGTGTATCCTTAACACTGGTCAGCTAAACTTTTCTCGTCGATCTTGGCGTTGCACGTACCTGCAATGCAGCACCTGGGCCTGCACATAGAAGGCGTTCCTTGAATGGGCTAATGAATTCTCATGAGTCTCTGATAGCCTCAAGCGATCTGGCATGCTGTTCACTAGATCCTCAAGCCGTGAATCAAGGGACAGAGTGTCGACAAGTCTAGACATAGATTTTCTAGCTTGGTGCCTATGACCATCAGCGTGCTCTTCTTCATCTTCTTCTTGTGGGTTGTGAGACATGGCTAGAACATCATCAAGAATCTCGAATAGGCCAAGAGAGTACACAAATCCTTCGACATAAGAAGGAAGACCTAGCGGCTGGGAGCCTTCGCCTGCATATTGGAGAAACTCGTCATCAATCGCCTTGGGAGGCATTGTCTTCCATGGTCTTGGCAAAGTCGTAGGCCTTCCGAAGGTCGCAGCTGACATCCTTCATTTCTCGTTTAGTAGGTGTCGATATGAATGACTTTAGAGCTGAACGACTTACTTGTCCAGAATGACGCAACAGAACCAGATCCTGCGCCTCATTTCGCGTTTCAGTTGAGATTCCTTACCGTGAAAAGAGGCGCTCTCTCGAAACAAGCCCAGCCCTATGGCTATACGAGTTCCAGTACCAATCATGTCCCAACAGCGATTGGCATATGCAGTAGAATGCAGATAAATACTCGTGAGTAGAAATAGTTGAACATGCGACTGTGTAGGATTATCGATGGCGTTCGAAGATACGAGATCAAGTGACATCTTGTAGAATGCGTCTGCTCTTGTAACACGATGGTCGAAAGCGAGTTGTTTGTCGTATTGAATGCCGAGGGCAAACACAATGTACAAAATGGCCTGAAAAGTGTTGCTTTCCTCGCTGTTCTTGCGAGTTCCAGCTCTGTGTGGCTCGCAAAGATGTTCGTATGCTTGCAGAATAGTCGGCCGATGCAAGAGGGGAAATATGGGGTGAATGTTGTTCCAGAAGCTTTCCATGAGATCAATATCAACGTCTGGTTCTGGAACAAAGCTATTCACTGTTGGTGCATCGCACAATCGCGAAGAGTGATCGGCGTTTCCGCTGTATGGCGACGATATGGTCTCTGGCCGTACTGGTCGTTCGAGTCTATGTGCAGTAGAGCTGACTTGGCTTAGGAAGGAATCTGTTGAAGAATCCGCATGGGTTGTCTGTCTAATGAAGCCTTCTTCTGGAGATCCATCTATCGCTTCTGTTCGTATAGTGGGAAGCTGATATGAAGCATCCTGTCCTGTATCTTGAGCGCACAGCTGCGTTGCAGGGGTAAGACCGGCCCAACGATCGGTTCGAGAATTCAGTCGTTCCAGCAATCTCAAGCGACGCTCAGTATCGTAAGCTGACCTTGAAAGATCTTAGAGGTTGAAACTGGTAGAACCGCGCATATACGTGGAAGACCTACGATGAGGTTCGGATCGAAGCCTGTTCATATTGACATTGCAAGTGTCTTTCTTGACAGGACCTGCAGAGAGGACGGTCCCCACTACAACGGGTCTTGCGATCTCGACATTGATTACAGGCAAGTAATGTCTTGCGACGCTTGTGAGGCTGCATCGCTATGACAAATTGACACCAGTAACCTGGCAAGCTGAGTATCGAGGATATAGAAGAACAAGACTTGACCGTGCCGGAGACTTTGTGAGCTAGTATGCCAAGCCGCGGAGATCGGGATCGGGATCGGGACCGGAGCAAGGTATTATTGGTCATTCGGCAGTGCTGAGGAACCGCGACGTCACTTACTCCATCAAAGTACCCACGAAAGATTCTACTAAGCTGAGTTGCATCGCGGACATGGATGAATCGCGTTTGGGCCGCTATCGTACCTATCGCGGGCATGCCGGATAACCCGAACCGTAGTCAAACTCCCCGTACATAGCTATATATATATTCATACTTTGTCCACCTCGTTCCACCCACGCACTACAAGAAAAATCCAAAGCTTGCTCACCTTCAGCACAACTTTTTCCAATTCACGACTCACTTTCTGACAATGCCTTTCCTCAACCTTCCAAATGCAAAACTACATTACGATACCTTTGGCAACGGGCCATTGCTACTCTGCATTCCGGGTGCAGATGGCCGTGGAGCTGTTTTCCACGACGCAGCTAGACACCTCTCCCGCAGCTTCACGGTAGTTTGCTACGACCGCCGAGGTTATTCTCAGAGCCAGCACATTGGTGCACAAGACTTCAAGAATCGGCTCTCGACAGATGCGGATGATGCCAGCGCCTTGATCGCCCACCTTTCCACCGAAGCGGTTGCCGTCTTCGGCACGTCCTCCGGTGCCATCGTTGCCACACAGCTCCTGATTCAACACCCGAACCGAGTGCACACTCTTATTGCCCATGAGCCTCCAGCATTTGCGCTACTACCTGAGCAATCGCGTGCTCAAGCCGCTGGCCTCATCGAGTACATCTACAGTATTTACCGTGAGCAGGGCATACAGGCAGCAATGGAGGTCTTCTCTGGCGGCTTGTCTGCAGGCGAAGAAGGCGCAAAGATGAGATTTTGCATGGATCCTACGCGGGGAGATGAGATCCGTGCAAACTCCATGTACTGGTTTGAGTTTGAGTTGCGCCAATACACGTCTGCTTTGCTGGATCTGGAGGACATGAAGGCCAAGAAGACGAAATTTGTGCCGGCGGCCGGGACAACGTCTGGAGATGGGCCTGGCGTTGGGCCGATCACGCTGCTTGCTCAAATGCTTGGCAAGGAGGTAGTGCGGCTTCCTGGAGGTCATATCTCATACATGCTTGAGCCTGAGGCCTTTGCTGATGCCTTAGTAGCTTTGTTAGAGAGTAAGATTCAGGAATAGGACATGTTCGCTACCTAAATATAGCCTCTCGATTGTATTTGTGACCCTATACAAGAGCCTGCCTGGCATCCGGGGCAGATTCGCACCTAGGCGTGTACGTACATAGTCAAATTTGTGATCACGTACGCATAGATACAGATGTGTGCTATATCTTATTGGTTAAGCTAATTACTACTATTAAACCTCATGCTACACTAGAGAGCTAATTTGATCGCGCATAGAGTGTGTTGCTATAATCTGTAGCCTCTACAACTTACAAAGGATATTCTCAAACTCTCTGGGGTCTACTACTCACTTACCTTCTAGCAACTGCCTTAATATAAACCCTGAAGTCCTAGACAGTCTAGGCAAAGATCCAGATGTTATAAGTTTGCCGTGTCGCCTGCTGTTTCCGGATGACCAACCTTACAAAGTGCGATCTAACAAGCGTAGCGAGTGCATTGCTTCGGCGTGTTGCAATGATATGCCAGAGGGTCTACTCATTGGACTATCCTGAAATACTCTATAGCTAGGCTTCGCAATCTCTAGCCAGACAAATTCTCTACCCATGATCCTAGCCATGACCAAAGTCCACTCGGTTGAATGTTGGGTTGATCAAGCGGCAATTCTGACAATGCAGATTCCACGAACTCCCCATAGATCTCGATGCGTACCGAGTGGACATAGCATTGCCAACCTTGGTATCTTGCTTTTGCGAATACCTGAATAGTGTCACCTGGTGACAGGCTCTTGAGCCAACGCTCTCGTGTAGGATCGTTCACATCCCATATGTTTCTATGCCAGCGCCATTGTCCGCTGGCGTGAACATTATACTGGAGTGCAGGTCTGTGTTGCCCATGAAATGGACCCGGTGTCTTTCCTTCAGGAAGTCCGCATTGGACTTCCAGCCAAGAGTGTGAGTTGTACGTGCCACCGATAGTTTCGCTATTGTCACTCCATCCTATTGACTATGAGCGCTGTTGATCAACAAAATATTTTCAAACGACGTACCTTGATCGTGCGAAATCGTATGGAAAACAACTCCTTTTATCGCTGCAAGGTTTTTGGGAATGGCAAGCTCGAAGTAGGGGAGATCGAGGCTGTTCTCATCGACACAAACTTCACCAAAACGACTGCCTGAAACAACACTGAACTGTGACACGAAGAGCGGTGTCACTGGCTCAGAGAGTACCTCTGAGAGCTGACTGAAGAACCTCTCGTGTCTCCAACGCTGTATCCATTGCGAACTGAGATCCCAATAGAGGCCCGGTCGGGCACCACGGCCCAAGAGAGTTGATATATGCCCACTTTGCATGCGCTCTAACGCAAAGTCCAAAGGTCGTTTTGCACAGCTTTGAGCGAGATTTACGTCTGCATCGTGTACGCGGTCAAGAATGTATTGAAGCGAGAAGTCAGAACCCATTTGCACGATGGAGAAAACTCCAGTTTGCAGCTCCATGGGACCCTCGTCCGGTACCTCTTCAAAGAACAGCCTGGTAAGACTGGGACTGATACTGGCCCAGCCGACTGGTGTGAATCCAGTGTTGCATGTCGCAAACCTATCTGCGCCCATCTTCAAGAGCAGAATCACGTTTTCCTGGAACACTGGATCGGTTGCTGTGGCCCAAGTAGCTACATGTAAAGGTGTTGCGCCTGCCTGTGATACCGCATGGATGTTGGCGCCACGTCTTATAAGAATCCGAGGGGTCTTTGTACTACATCTCAAGGCATTGAATAGCGGTGTCTCGAGAACGTCATCAACAAGTTCCGTATTGGCACCATAATTTAACAAGCAATTAGTCATTTGCTCTGAACGACTGTGGGCCGAAGCGTAGTGAAGAGCAGTTTTTCCAGTCCCCCAGTTCTCCCGGTAGATTTGGGTATCCGGATCCGCGTGTCTTTCCAGCAAGAGCGATAGAACCTCATCATGACCATAGTAAGCAGCCATGTGCAGAGCGTATGCTTGATCGCCGTTAATGATAGCTCCCTGATCTAGGAGATATCTGACGGTTTCCAGCTGGCCACAAGTCGATGCAACATGGAGTGCTGTATCTCCTGATTCGTTTACTGATGACCATCCCACCTCTTGGTGGCAGAATTCCTCCTTGAGGAGCCATACAAGCCCAAACCCGGAAGCGACAAAAGAGGGTAACGCGATGGGAGTTGATACAAGTGTGATCCTGAGCTTTTGGATCTCTGAAAGGCCTAAATGTTCCAGATTCTCATCCAAGATACTCATCCACAACTCAAAGGTTTGAGATGGTTTACCTTTACTATGGATAACTTCTTTGACCTTGCTTCTGAGTGGCTCGGGTGGACCATCAGATCCAATGGCTTCGCAATGCTGAAGCCAGTACGCCAAGGCATATTCTCCGAATATTGTGATGTCCGATTGGTGGTCTCCGCTAAGCCTTTGCAAACGTTCTATACATGAATTCAAGACAAAGGCGTTAGCATCTCTTGTTTTGAAGCCTTCCTTTTCCTCAAAATATTCCCGGACGGACAAATGCGCGAACCTGAAGACATTGCTCTCTGTGTCTAACTCGACGAGATTTTGAAACATCTCCATGAGCGTATTCGCAGAAACAGGTCTCTTCCACTCCGAGCCCATCTGCAGTGCTTCTAAGAAGTCTTTTGTTTCCAAGTTACGTTTTGCAGCTAATATCAATCTAATTGCATTTTCGGCAAGTACTAGTTCCTTTTCAAGGAGCGTACTCTTCATGAGGTCACATATCCGATGATAAGATTCTTTTAAATCTTCGGGTATCGTAGCCAACTGGTGATGTACGGACTCTGAGTCTCGTGCTTGACAGATCCACGGTATCTGGAGACTAACCCATCGGAACCTGGTAGTGTGAGCTTAGTGTCCCTTGCCACAGCTTGATGTTAAGCTTGATGATACATACATTCCTTGAGCTTTGGCAACAAGCGTTCTCTCTATCGACTCAAGGATTGCTTGTTGTTGGTCCTCGGGGGTGTCGACAAGCAATTGGTACCCCCTTATACTCTTCTTAAGCTCCCGCTTCACAAATTCTCTGATATCTTCGCGATTTTTTTCCACACCGATGCAAACATTCCGGTAGCTGCTCAGTTTTAGAACGATATCTCTATCGTTGCGGCTTGAAACTAAGAGGCGAAGTACGGCGTGGCGGTTGTCGGTAGAATTGCTATCTCGAAGCCGTTCGCTGATATTATCAAAAACCTCGTATAACGTTGGTCTTTCGTCTCTGACCATCTCATCGAGTGCGTCGATCATGATTGTTGTGTTCCGCATCTTGAAAAGCTTGACGAGCAGTGTAATCACTTCCTCGTCTGTGAACATCTGGACTTCGTGCTGGGCTAGCGCGGCGTCTTTCTTCTTCTTTTCGTACAAGGTTCTCACGGGTTCTTTCAAACCACCGTTTTTGTCGAAAGCAAGCTGCCTTAGGAGTGAACAAAGTAACTCCCGTTGCTTGGAACGCTGGGGCTCAGCACTTGACCGCTGGCAGTAGAAGAATGCCAGCTGAGCTTTTGTATCCGTGAGGCGCTTTCGTTCACGCTGAATAGCGAGAGCCACCAGCGAAGTTTTCCCTGACCCAGGGATGCCATGGAGCCATAACATGTCAAGATGGGCGATGAAGACAGTGATCATGTGACTGATGTTGCATGACTAATTAGCTTTAGTACTTAGTCTTAGGTCTCACCTTGACAATACGACAACTCTTACACCCCTAAAGTTTTGACAGGTTATGAGCCTGGCGCTTTCGCGTATTGCTTACGGCTAATACAAAATCGGGAGTGAGGGTTCTCTTATGTTGGCTGCATGTTGTATGAACCTCGTGGTCCTGACAAGGCTACGTTGTACAATGGGCTTGAGGGGCGAGAAGCGCCTTAGCAATCGAGAGGGGGTTCAGGACGATTCTGGTAGTCCTGAACTTGTTACAGCACTAAGAGCAGTGCTCGCACTAGTTCCCTCGTGATGGGACTTTGCTGCCTTGACAAAGCTGCGTTGTAGAGAGTCTTGAGGGGCGAGAAGCGTCCTAGCAATTGAGGGGGGATCTAGGATAAGTGCTGGTAAGCCTAGACTCGTTGAAGCGCCTTGAAGTGCAGTTTCTAGCTCCCTCGCGATGGGACCTCGCAGCTCTGACTAAGCTGCGTTGTATAGCAAGCTCGAGAGGCGAGAAGAGCTAATCGAGAGGGGGCCCGGGAAGAGCCTGGTAGTCCTGAGCCCGTCACCTTAGCACTAAGGAGCAGTGCTTGCGCAACCAGTTCCCTCGCGATGGGACCTCGCAGCTCTGACTAAGCTGCGTTGTACAACGGGCTCGAGAGGCGAAGAAGCGCCTCAGCAATCGAGAGGGGGTTTAGAATGAGCCAAATGGAAGTCCCTGAACTCGTTAGAACGGTGCAAGAGTAGCTAATGAGGTATATGCGTCCTTCTGGACGATCCGAGGTCTAGAAGGGCTGAGACGGATGGTGTGCACTGAGTAGACAATACTTCTATCGCAGCACCTGTCAGCCATTAGCAATCGACACAAGCACGCAATATAGTTATTAGAGAAGCCTTTTTAGCTACTGTCCTAGAGATGTCCTTAACTCGACCTACTTGTCGCAATATTACCGCCGCTAAACAGCGTCGGCTTGAAGAAATGGAACGTAACCGCCGCATTAATCTAGACGGAAGCACCGGCGGGCGAGTGATGCACGAACGGCAAGAGGAGAGAGGGCAACTAGGACAGGAAGGTGGAGATAATAGATATGCGGCAATGCGTGACGAGATGGAGAGACTAAGAGCGGAGAACCGCAGACTTAGAGACTTGACAGGGGGGCTACAAGAGACAAGGGAAGGTCTAGCAGGCAGCACAGATAACAGCGATCTAGTGGAAGCCTTTCTGGACTTTAAGAAACATGCTAAGGTTAGCAGCGCTAGCAAAGCTGTTAACGAGCAAGGCTTTAAGAAGTTAGGAGAAGTTACTAACTACGAGGGGTAGAAGAAATTGTTTTAGACTGTAGGTAAAATACATAACCTCTAGGAGATGTACGAAGGCAGGTTTAATGCGCTTTTGACTACTACAATTTAGACAGTGTTAACGAAGTTTAAACAACTATGCTAAAATGCTATAGGCATCCTTTATACTGCCTGCGACAGGACGATTAGGTTATTACTCTAAAGCGAGAGCATTAAGCTGCCCTCCTAGGCGATGTTACTCTTAGGCGAGCGCAACCGCTAGCGGGGGAGCGCGATTGTCTAGTCGTTGTTTAAGGAGTTCTTAGGCACTACGCTCGCTAACACTAGGAGCGTTAGCGAGTTTCGCAATAAGCTGATAGAGATATAGGAGAAACTAGTCGCGGTTAATGCAGGCTACTGTCTGCTATTGTGGCTAGTTAACTCTTACTTCTTAACAGCCCTTACGAGTGCGTTTGACAATAAGGTTGCAGTCCTAAGCTCGGATAAGTCTATTGTCTCGGTTACTAATCTAAAGGACTTTTAGACCTTAGCGCGAGAGGTGATTTAAGAGGAACAACAACAGATAAACAATAACAACGGCATTACTCTAGCAGTAAACAGCTAGAAGAGGTGCACGCATTGCGGTAGAGTGGGCCACCTAGCCGTTGCAGGGCTAAAAGGATGCTACAGAATAAACTAGAACGCTAGATACAGGCCGAAATAGTATATTAAGCACCTTGAGAATTAAGGCAGAAAGAGATCTAGTACAGAAACAGTGCAACTAGAGAGTACTGCAAAGAAAAGAAGAATCAAAGAAAGTAACTTCGTGCAAAGATCTACCTCTGATTGACTATTAGTGCGCGGGGGGAGTCTCTGCTGGGGCATAGTCATCGCATACGTATTATGCCTGTCGCAGTAGACTGCTTTCGCCTGCGTAATAGTAGCGTTAGGAGCAAGATGGTAGATAGAAGTTGAGGCAGAGACATAGGCAGAGACCAACAGCCTATAGCTGCCACTAGCATTAAGCGTTATTAACGGACGACTAGCCCTAGATGATTGGGTCCTCGATAGTGGAAGCTACACGCACGTGACCGGAAGACGGTCGCTTTTTAAGACGCTGAGTCCAGCGCTACCCAGGAAGCAGGTGATGGGCGTTGGCGGAGGCGTAATAGTTGCTAGCATTAGGATAGTCAAGATCCCGATCGCCTGCGAGGTTAACAGCAAGGTCTATAACAAGACCTTTACTATCTAGAACGTCTTGTATGCGCTAGGTCTCCCTTTCAACATTATCTCTTGTCGAGCGTTGACGTTAACGAATAACGGAGAGAAGGCAGGCATACGCTTCGTGATGGATAGCCATGATCTTAAGATTGTACGGACAGAGACTAGCTAAGTGATAGCCACGGCTGACTGCCGCACCACCGATCTGTACGTACTGTTACGACTGAAAGCAGAAGTCACCTAAAAGCGACGACCGCAGCTATATGCCTTTACAGCAATACTCTTAGACGTGTCTATTGATACTTACTATCGTTGACTGGGGCATCTTGGAGAAGGGAGGTTAAGAAGGCTGCTGCGGCGTCTTAATGCATTAAGTGTAGAGGACCTACTACTACTATGCGAATCCTGCAATTGAACAGGTCTAAAGAGGAGAAACTTTAAGGACTCTAGGACAAGAAGCAAGAAGCCTTTACAGAGGGTCTTTGTTAACCTAGTAGGGCTAGTTAACGCGTACAATAGCAAGAAGAAAGTTAATAATTGCTTTGCTCTTACTATTATAGATGACTATACAAGATACAGATAGGTGAGAGTGTTGCGACATAAGAACGATGCAGCAAGAGAACTGCAGATCTAGAAGACCTAGGTTGAGAAAGAACTAAAACACGAACTGCTAGCCGTCTGAAGAGATAATGGCGGAGAGTTTGATAACAAGCTATTAAACGAGTTTTTTAGAGAGACAGGTGTTAGAGTTAAGCCTATAGCACTGTATAATCTAGAGCAGAATGGGGTTGCAGAAAGGGGCATGAATATTTTGTTTACTGCAGTGAGAGCGATACTAGACGAGTTAAATCTTAGTTAACATTGTTTTGCTGAGATCCTTAGTAGTGTTACTGATATAGTTAACTATTGTCTAACGTTGGCTAATCCTAACGATTAGCTACCCTACGAGAGACTATATGGAAGGCTACTGCTAATAGAGCACCTACGAGTGTTAGGCTGCGAGTGCTGGAAGCTTTGACCTTGTAGCGACTACTTAAATTTTAGGAAGCTTAATCCCTAGGCGGACAAGTGCTATCTTCTTGGTTGCGTTGCAAAACATTAGTATTAGGTATGGAACACCTGCACTGAGCGAGTTGAGTTAGTTTAAGATCTGCACTTTAATAAGGATATATTTAGTCTAGGGGGGGGG